>NC_066532.1:17772626-17897626 GCF_024679095.1 Eriocheir sinensis | reverse complement strand
CACCGGGGGCAACAGAGGCTAAGCAAGAGTCACACATCACGGCAGCCACTATAAATAAAATTCGCCTGCGCCTCTAACGGGCTGAGGTCTAAGAGGCCCCTCAAGACAGCCTACCGGCGCTATAGGCAGCAAATAAAATAAAAAATTACAATATATATATATATATATATATATATATATATATATATCTATATATATATATATATATATATATATATATATATATATATATATACTGTATATCCACACACTCCCAATACCACCCATCATTTGTACATTGTTAAGCTCGAGTGTTGCATCAGTCTGTCCTTCCTCATCGCCACAACAGCCCAGCAAGAGTCATAACACAGCGCGTTAAGACGGACGTCACATTATTCTCGCAAGCTACACGCACGCACGCACGCACGCACCGCTGTCATCAGTTCCCTCTTCGTGTTACGTCCCCATTAGTCAGGCCGCCTCGTTACCGCCGTTAGTGACTTAGGTTTGCTACACCGCCGAGCCGAAGAGCAACACGGCGATGCTCTCACACTGCATCTTCTCGCCCCGTCCACGCTGCATCATTACGCGCCCTCGTGTGAGATGAAGGCCGCTTACCGTCATTTTTTTCCCTCAATAAATGCACCGCCAAGCCACACGCGTAAAACAGCCCACGCCAGCCTTACCAAGCACTACATACACCCACGCACTGCTGTCATCCACTACTACTACTGTTACTGCTACTGATAATGAGGAGAAAAATGCACACGTTTTCAGAATGGGGAGAGGAGGAGGAGGAGGAGAGAGAGGAAGAGGAGGAAGAGAGGAAGATGAAGAGGATGAAGAAACAGAAAAAAAAGAACGGTAAAAAGAAGGAAGAAACGAAGGAAGGAAGAATAAGGAGAAAGAAGCAATAGGGGGGTAATAGGAGGAGGAGGAAGAGGAGGAGGAGGAGGAGGAGGAGGAGGAAGATTATATAACGAATACTGTGGTTTTCTGTTAGGTGAAGTCCATTAGAAGCAACAAGACAAACTAAAAAAGAAGAATGAGAAGAATCGGTTATGTGGGTGGATGATTTTGAGGAGGAAGAGGAAGAGGAGGAGGAGGAGGAGGAGGAGGAGGAGGAGGAGGAGGAGGAGGAAGAGGAAGTGCAGATATAACGAGAGCTGTGTTCCTCATATAAATTACATCCATCAGTAATAACAAGACAAATGAGAAGAAGAAGAAGAAGAAGAAGAAGAAGAAGAAGAAGAAGAAGAAGAAGAAGAAGAATGAGCAGAGGTGAAGTGAGAGGAAGAAGAGGAGGAGGAGGAGGAAAAAGAAATGCAAAAAAAAAGAAAAAAAAGAAGAAAAAGAAAACGAAATAGAGAAAGAAGAAATGGAGAAAAAAAAGAGGAAGAAAAGAAAAAGAAAAATATAGAAAAAAAGGAAAAAGATATGGAAGAAGAAAAAGATGAAGAAAAAGAAAAAGAAAAATATAGAAAAAAAGGAAAAAGATATGGAAGAAGAAAAAGATGAAGAAAAAGAAAAGAAAAAAAATAGAAGAAAAGGAAAAAGATATGGAAAAAGAAGACATGGAAGAAGAAAAAGAGGAAGAAAAGGAAAAACAAGAACAGGAAGAATAAGAACAAAAAAAAACTAGAAAAGAAATAGAAAAAGAAACAACAACAACAACAAGAAAGACCACCAAAATAAGTAAACGAGAAAAATAAAGAGGAGGAAGAAGAGGAGGAAGAAGAGGAAGAAAAGTACCTACCTATCCAAATGCCTCTAATGACCAGCAAGCTCTATACCTAACGACCAATACCCAGCCCAGGCGTACTAACAAGACCCTCATCACCACCACCACCACCACCACCATCATCACCACCACTATCATCACCATCATCATCAGCCCGACAGGTGTGTGCGAAAGCCAAGCAGGTGCACAGGAGATGATGAGCATAGATTTGGCTTTTCTGTCTTACGTGAGGAAACTGAGATTGGGGTAACGTGAGGTGAGGAAATGAGTGAGAGGGGGAGGGGAGGGAGGAGGGGGAGAGGAGGAAAGAGAAGGTAAATGGGGGAAAGAAAATAAGAAAGGAAAAAAAGAAATGAAGTTAAGACAATGTAGGATATGAAAGGAAAGAAAAGAAGGGAAGGGACAGTAGGGAAGGAAAGAGAAGGGAAGGTTGAGAAGGGGAGGAGTAGTGTAAGGAAAATAGGAAAGGAAAATAAAGGAAAATAGAATTGGAGTGGACAGGTTAGGAAATGAGAGGAAAGGAAAGGAAGGGAGAGTAAGGAAGGGAAGAAGAGTGTAAGGAAAGGAAGGGTAAAGAAGGGAAGGAAATAGAAGGGAAGGGAAGGGTAAGTAAAGGGATGGAAGGGAAGAAAAGGGTGAGGAAAGGAAGGGTAAAGAAGAAGGGAAGGGTAAGTAAAGGGATGGAAGGGAAGAAAAGGGTGAGGAAAGGAAGGGTAAAGAAGGGAAGGAAATAGAAGGGAAGGGTAAGTAAAGGGATGGAAGGGAAGAAAAGGGTGAGGAAAGGAAGGGTAAAGAAGGGAAGGAAATAGAAGGGAAGCGAAGGGTAAGTAAAGGGAAGGAAGGGAAGAAAAAGGTGAGGAAAGGAAGGGTAAAGAAGGGAAGGAAATAGAAGGGAAGGGAAGGGTAAGTAAAGGGAAGGAAGGGAAGAAAAGGGTAAGGAAAGGCAGGGTAAAGAAGGGAAGGAAATAGAAGGGAAGGGAAGGAAAGGAAAGGAAGGGAATTGAAAAGGGCGAGGAAGCAAAAGGAAAGAAAGGAAGGGAAACGGAGAGAAAAGAAAAGGAAAAGATAGCAAAGGGAAAGAAAAGGAGGAAAAGAAAGGAGAGAAGAGGAGAGAAAAGAAGATAGAAGAAAAAAATAAACAGAACAAAAAAATAAGAAAAGCAAACAAACAAGATTAGATACAACGAGAGAGAGAGAGAGAGAGAGAGAGAGAGAGAGAGAGAGAGAGAGAGAGAGAGAGAGAGAGAGAGAGAGAGAGAGAGAGAGAGAACTACTGCTCCCACACATTGTTTATTTGCTCAAGTAAGTGCAGTTGCTATCACGCCGGCCACTCAGTCAGTCAGCCAGTCAGTCAGTAGGTCAGTCAGCCGGCCAGTCCATTAGCTAGTCAGTAGGTCAGACAGTGAGTTGGCCAGTCAGCAAACCAGTCAGTCAATCAACATATCAGTCAGTCAGTCAGTCAATCAACATATCAGTCAGTCAGTCAGTCAATCAACATATCAGTCAGTCAGTCAGTCAATCAACATATCAGTCAGCCAGTCAGTCAGCCACCCAGTCAATTACTTAGTAGGTCAGCCAGCCAGTCAGTCAGTCAGTCAGTCAGTCAGTCAGTCAATCAGTCAATCAACAATCACCCTATCAACCAATCAGTCAGTCAGTCAGTCAGTCAGTCAGTCAGTCAGTCAATCAACAATCACCCTATCAACCAATCAGCCAGTCAGTCAGTCAGTCAGTCAACCAATCAGACAGTTAGCCAGTCAGTCAGTCAGTCAGTCAGCCAATCAGCCAATCAGTCAGTCAGTCAGTTAAGGCCTTCAGATCAGAACTTGTAGCTTAGTCATGGATCACACACACACACACACACACACACACACACACACGCACACACACTCACCTACCCTACCTTTCCCTTCTCTTCCCTTTTCCTTTCCCTTTCTTTCCTCTACCTTTTTTCCATTCTTTTTCCTTTCTTCCTTCCCTTTCCTTCCCTTCCACGACGTAAAAAAAAAAAAAAGACGAGACCAGCGCGTGATCATGCCGTGGTGAATCACACATAACCCAAGCAGGTGAGTCGGTGCACAGGTAAGCTGCAAGGTGACATTGTAATATACACTCCACCAGGTATTATGCAATGAGGTGAAACATACTCACGTCAGAGCGGGCAGGTGGCGAGCGAGGGAGCGCGCGCGGGAGAACGAGAGAGAAAGAGAGATAGCAAGGGACAGAGAGGTGACAGTCTGACAGGAAATAAGGGACAGGCGAGGCTGGAGGGCAAAGCAATAGCAGGTAATGGGGACAAGGCTAATGGGAGTGTGTGTGAGGTGTGAGCGTATGCAGACGAGGGTGACGAGGGGGGAGAGAGAGAGAGAGAGAGAGAGAGAGAGAGAGAGAGAGAGAGAGAGAGAGAGAGAGAGAGAGAGAGAGAGACTGTGACGGAAGTTAAGTTGATGTGACGGGTGTTAGAGCTATATATGAAGAGGAGGAGGAGGAGGAGGAGGAGGAGGAAAAAGACAAGGAGTAAATTAGAATGAGAAGAGAGAAAGGAAGTAAGAGGAAAGAAACGGAGGAAAGAGGAGAAAGTGGAGGAATATAATAAAAGAGGAAAGGGAAGAACAAAATAAAGAAAAAAAGAGAAAGAAGAAGGAAGAGGAAGAGGAGAAAAGAGAAACAGAGAAAGAGGAAAGAAAGGAACATAAAGACAATCAAAACGTCGAGAAGAGAAATGAAGAAAATAAGATGAAGAAAAAAAGAAAGGAAAGAACAATGAAGATAAAGAAGAAATAACGAACAGGAGACAGAGAGGGAAGAAAGGAAGCAAGGAAGGCGGGGAAAGAAAGATTGGAAGAGGAAAGAAGGAAAAACACAGAAAGAGGAGAGATAAACAGAGAGAGGGAGAAAGGGAAGGAAGATAGACAGGAAAGAAGAAGGGAAGAGGATAGAATGAAGAAAACACAAGATGATAAAAGAAGAGGAAGAGGAGAGGAAGAAAGATTGAAAAAAAAGATAAAAAGGAAAGGAAGAAAAACACAAGGAGAAAAATATAAACAGAGGAAAGAGGAAGAGAAAGGAGGGAGACAGGAGGAAAAGGAGAGGGAGGGGAAGGAAGAGGAGAGAAAGGAAGATATTGAGAGGAAGAAAAGAGAAGGAAAGGAAGAAAACCACAAGAGGAGAAAAATATAAACAGAGGAAAGAGGAAGAGAAAGGAGGGAGACAGGAGGAAAAGGAGGGGGAGGGGAAGGAAGAGGAGAGAAAGGAAGATATTGAGAGGAAGAAAAGAGAAGGAAAGGAAGAAAACCACAAGAGGAGACAAATATAAACAGAGGAAAGAGGAAGAGAAAGGAGGGAGACAGGAGGAAAAGGAGGGGGAGGGGGAGGAAGAGGAGAGGAAGAAAAGATGAGAAGGAAAGGAAGAAAAATACAAGAGGAGAAAAATATAAACAGAGGAAAGAGGAAGAGAAAGGAGGGAGACAGGAGGAAAAGGAGGGGGAGGGGAAGGAAGGGGAGGGGAGGGGAGGGGAGGGGAGGGGAAGGGGAAGAAAAAGTGAGGAAGGGCGGAAAGAAGGTCCATGGGAGAGTTCTTTGCCCGCCACACACACACACACACACACACACACACATACACACGGGATGATGTGTGAAGAGTACCCTTACCCTACCTTACCCTACCCTAACTTACCTTACCTTACCCTACTTTCCTTTACCCTAACTTGCCCTATCTTACCTATTCCCCTATCTTGCTCCCACTTCCTACCTTGCCCTTTCTATGTATCTTAACCTACCCTAACCTAACCTAACGTAACCTACCCTAACCTAACCTTTACGCAATGATACTGAGCCTAACCTAACGTAACCTACCCTAACCTAACCTTTACGCAATGATACTGAGCCTAACCTAACCTAACCTAACCTAACCTAACCTAACCTAACCTACCCTAACCTAACCTTTACGCAATGATACCGAGCCTAACCTAACCTAACCTAACCTAACCTAACCTAACCTAACCTAACCTAACCTTTACGCAACGATACTGAGCCTAACCTAACCTAACCTAACCTAACCTAACCTAACCTAACCTAACCTAACCTAACCTTTACGCAATGATACCGAGTCTAACCTAACCTAACCTAACCTAACCTTTACGCAACGATACTGAGCCTAACCTAACCTAACCTAACCTAACCTAACCTTTACGCAATGATACCGAGCCTAACCTAACCTAACCTAACCTAGCCTAACTTACCCTAACCTAACCTTTACGCAATGATACTGAGCCTAACCTAGCCTAACCTAACCTAACCTACCCTAACCTAACCTTTACCCAATGATACCGAGCCTAACCTAACCTAACCTAACCTAACCTACCCTAACCTAACCTAACCTAACCTAACCTAACCTACCCTAACCTAACCTAAACCTAAATCTAATCTAAATATAACGCCACCTGATATAAACCTAATCTAAACCTTATTCTAGGCTATTCAAAGTTATATAATCGAATACAATATAACATAAACCTAAACCTAATAAAAACCTAAATCTAATCTATATTCAGTGCGACCTCATGCAATATCCACCACCACCACCATTACCACCACCACCACCACCCATCCACCACCAACCTAACTACCCACCACCCCCACCACCATCCCGTCACCATCACCATCATCATCAGGGCCGCGAACAAGGCCTCCCGCTGGGCCGGCCTCAGATGCGCGGCGTCGCGTTACAACACAAACAGCGGCGCTCGTGAGTTTACGCTGCAACACAGACAGCGCCTCAGCGGGGAGCGCAATAATGGGAGTATGAAGCGGGGATGATATGTAGTAAAGGAGAGAGAGAGAGGACAAGGAGAGAGGGATAAGGAAGGGAAGGGAAGGGAAGGGAAGGGAAGGGATGGGAAGGGAAGGGAAGGGAAGGGAAGGGAAGGGAAGGGAAGGGAAGAGAAGAGAAGAGAAGGGAAGGGAAGAGAAGGGAAAGGAGATAAGTGGAAGAGAGAAAGAAGGGAAGGATGACAGATGGAAAAAAAAAGGGTGAGGGAAGGAGGGAAGAAGATAGGAATAAGGAAAGGATGTAAGGAGAGGGAGAAAGGGAAGGAAGTAAGAGAGGGAGAAGAAGGGGGAGAGGGAGGGAGGAAGGGAATAAGGGAGGAAATCCATAAGAGTGAACAAGTGGGTATAAGGAAGGGGGAAAGAGTTGAAGGAAGGGAGAGAGTGTAAGGGAGAGGGAGAAAGGGAGGAAAAGAATAAGGGAGAATATGGATAGCAGTGAGGATAAAGAAAACATATAGGGAGACGGAGGGAGAAAGAGTTGAAGGAAGGGAGAGAGTTGAAGGAAAGAAGGAACTGTGAGGGAGAGGGAGAGAGGGAGGAAAAGAATAAGGGAGAATATAGATAGGAGTGAGGATAAAGAAAGCATGCACGGGGAGAAAATGAGAGTTGAAGTTAGGGAGTGAGGGAGGGAAAAAAAGGGGCAAGGGAGAGAGAGGAAGGGAGGGAGAGGAAGAGAGGGAGGAAGGGGAAGGCTGCATAAAAGGAGAAAAGGGTTGAAATAAGGGAGTGAAGGAGTGAGGGAGAGAAAGTGAAAGGGGAGGATAGAGAAAGGGTGAGGGGAAGGGGAGGAAAGGGGGAAGGGGGTGATAGGGAGAAAGGGGAGAGGATGGTGGATGTTCCTGATTGTAGGGATGATTGATGGCGATGGTAGAGCCTTATCTAGTCAGGGGGGAGGGGGGGGTGATGGGGGAAGGGGTAGTGTTGGGGTGAGTCGGTGTGGAGGGGTATTGAAGGGGCATGACTGTGTATAGAAGGGAAGGGGAGGGAAGGGAAAGGAAAGAAAGCGAAGGGGAAGTAAGGGAAAGGGAAGGGGAGGGAAGGGAAAGGAAAGAAAGGGAAGGGAAGGGATAGAGAAGATAGAGAAGAAAAAGGAAAGAAAGGGAAGGGGATGGAAGAGAAGTTAAAGGAAGGGAAGAAAAAAGGGAAAGGAAGGGTAAGGAATGAAAAGGAAGGATAGGATAGAGAAGAAGATAAAAAAATGGAAGAGGAGGAGGGATGAGAAGGGAAGGGAAGGGAAAGGAAGGGAAGGAAAGGGAAAAAAAAGAAAGGGGAAGGGAAGGGAAGGGGAGGGAATGAAAGAGAAGAGAAGAGAAGAGAAGAGAAGAGAAGAGAAGGGAAGGGAAGGGAAGGAAAGGAAAGGAAAGGAAAGGAAAGAGGAGGAAAGGGAAGGGAAGGGAAGGGGAGATGAGGAGTGAGGTTATCGGCAACACACACACACACACACACACACACACACACACACACACACAATGAAAACTCTCTGCCCTACGATTGCCATGTTTGACTTCTCTCTCTCTCTCTCTCTCTCTCTCTCTCTCTCTCTCTCTCTCTCTCTCTCTCTCTCTCTCTCTCTCTCTCTATCTGTCTATCTATCTATCTATCCCTATCTCCCATACTAACACAAACACACCATAACGAAAAACATCAATTCTCTCTCTCTCTCTCTCTCTCTCTGTCTATCTGTCTATCTATCTATCCTTATCTCCCATACAAACACACCATCACGACAAACAACATCAACACCATCAACAACACCCGTTCAGTCATCACCATCACCACCACCATCATCACCATCATCTCAGGGGGTCATCGTGGCGGTGGTGCTGGTCTGGCCTGGTCCCTTCCTCCGTAAATCACAATCAATGACGTCATAACATTAACATAATCGGCCTCTCATTGACACCTAACCTCGTGCCAAGTATCGATTCTCACACACACCAAACTTACACTCCAACCCAAAACACACCCTTGGACTCACCCTTAAAACCCCTAACTCTATGCACCCTTTCCCCTTTATCCCCTCTCCTTACACCCTCTACACAACACCCGTTAAACCCATCCCTAAAGCCTTAAACTAGAGACAGAGAAAGGGGTGTTTTTGGGGCGGTTTTCGTGGTTTTCTTGTACGATGTGAGGTGGAAGTCGCCGTTGGGTTTAGGGAAGGATGTCTGGTGTCCTGGGCGCCCTAACCTTACACAGGGACATGGCGTTCTCATCACAGCCAAGATTGTCGCTGGATTGGCGCGCGACGGCCCCGATATCTTGGCTCGGCTGGGAAGAAGAAGCTGGTGCCGGGGAAGATGGTGGAGGAAGGGAAAGGAAAAAAAAAGAACAGTCAGGCGCTGGAAAGGAAGAGAAAAGAAGAAAAGAAAAAGGAAGGGAAGGCAAGGGAAATGAGAAGATAATAGAGAAGAAAAAAAAAGAACCATCAGAGGGGGAAAGGCGATGGAAAGGAAGAGAAAAGAAGAAAAGAAAAAGGAAGGGAAGGCAAGGGAAATGAGAAGATAACAGAGAAGAAAAAAAAAAGAACCATCAGAGGGGGAAAGGCGATGGAAAGGAAGAGAAAAGAAGAAAAGGAAAAGAAAGGGAAGGCAAGGGAAATGAAAAGAGTTTAGAGAACAGACTAGAAGAGAAGGGATGAAAAGGGAAGGAAAGAAAATGGAAAAAAAAAAAGAGGTAAAGGGAAGGAAAAGATGGAAAGGCAAGGAAGGGAGAATGTAAGAGAGGGGATAGAAAAGGATGGGGAGGATAGGAAAGCGAGAGAATGAAGAGAAAGAGATGGAGAAGAAGCAGGAGAAGGAAAAGGAAAAAAAGAAAGGAAGGGAAAAAAGAAGAAGAATTAAGACTTGTAGAGATTCAGATATACACAAGTAAAAGGGTAGAAAGAAGAGAGGCATTGGAGACGTAAAGAAGATGGAGGAAGGAAGGGAAAGAAAGGAGAATAGATAAAAAAACAGAGGGAGAGGGGAATAGAAAGGAGAAAATAGAAAGTCTGGAGAAGCTGGAGAAGGAAAGGAAAGTGAAGATAGGGAGGGAAAGAAAGAGCAGGCACAGAGATGATAAAGGAGCCGGAAAGAAAGGGAAAGGAAGGAAAAGGAAAAGGGGGAAAAAAAAGACAAACAAAAGATGAAGGAAATAGAGAAAGGAAGGAAAAGGAAAAGAAAAAGGAGAAAAAGGAAAGGGAGGAAGAAAAGACATAAACAAAAGATGAAGGAAATGAAGAGAAAGGAAGGAAAAGGAAAAGGAAAAGGGAGAAAAAGAAAAGGGAGGAAAGAAAAGACATAAACAAAAGATGAAGGAAATGAAGAGAAAGGAAGGAAAAGGAGGAGGAAAAGGGAGAAAAAGGAAAGGGAGGAAAGAACAGACATAGACAAAAGATGAAGGAAATAGAGACAAAGGAAGGAAAAGAAAGGAAAACAGACACAAAGGAAAAAAAATAAGTTGGTTTCAGAAGCTCGTGAAAAAAAAGGGGAAGGAAAAACAACACAAACAGGGAGAAACGAAAAAAAAACATTGGATTCAGAAGTTGGAGAAGGGAAAGATGGCGGAGGGAAGAAGATGGAAAGAAGGAAAGAAAGGAAAAGACACAGGAGGAGAAAGATAGGAGGAGAAAGAAGATGAAGGAGAAAGGAAGGGAAACGAGAAGGGAAAGATGGAAGACGGAGGAAGATGGAAAGAAGGGAAGGAAAGAAAGGAAAAGACACAGGAGGAGAAAGATAGGAGGAGAAAGAAGATGAAGGAGAAAGGAAGGGAAACGAGAAGGGAAAGATGGAAGAGGAAGGGAGGAAGATGAAAAGAAGGGAAGGAAAGAAAGGAGAAGACACAGAAGGATAACGATAGGAGATGACGGGAAGTAGATAAAGATGGAAAAGTATGTTAGAAGAGGAAGGGAAAGAAAATATCAGGAAAAACCAGAAGATGAAGGAGAGGAAGGGAAATGAGAAGGGAAGAAGATGAAAAGAAGGGAATGAAAGAAAGGAAAAGAAACAGAAGGATAAAAATAGGAGATAACATGAAGAAGATAAAGATGGAAAAATATGTGAAAAGAGGAAGGGGAAGAAATAACAAAAGGAAGGGAAAAGAAATGAAAACAAAGAAAAAGATAGACATAGAAGTAATAATAGAGAAGCTGGAGAAGACAAAAAAAAGATGAAGGGAGAGGAAAGGAGAGGATAAAGAAGAAGAAAAAGACGGGACACTAAACAGACAGACAGATAAATAGATACATAAATAAAGTCAGATAATCGGTGGAATTATAACAAATGTTGGCACTGACCTCACATGTCCTCCCTCCCTCCCTCCCTCTCCTCATCCTCCTCTCCTCTCCCTCTCTCTGTTCCTTTTCTTCTTCCCTCTCACCCTCCCTCCTTCCCTCCCTTTCTCCTCTTTTCCCTCCTGGTCATCATTCGGTCATAAGCAACAGACACCATATTCCTCACCCTTCCTCCTCTCTCTCCATCTCCCTTCTCTTCTCTCTCCCTTCCTGACTCCCTCCCTCCCTGCCTGCCTCGTCCTGACTATCTACAACCTCTACAACCCAAGATATCCCAAAATAACCACTCTTTTTAACCCTGCACAGTGGCAACAGAACTATTTTTTTTTTTTTTTGTGTGCACTCCGCATGGGAAGTTTGAAGAGCCTGTAGAGAGTATCTGAAACTGTGTAATGCAAAGAGGTAGATTAGTGCCTTTGTAGTACTTATAGAGAGGATCCAAGCCTGAGCAGTGACAAGAGGTGGTTTGCAGTGCCATAGCCGTGTGTGTGGTGCCTCGATTTTTCTTTTTGTGCCATTTTTGTTGTAGTTTTCTGAGTGTGTTGTGAAGTGATGATTCCAAAGTTGTTTGCAGTGAGTTTTGGTGTTGAGGCAAAAGTGTTGTGCAGTGTGTTTCAGTGTTGACGTACATCTATCTTTCACTGTGTGTGTGTGTGTGTGTGTGTGTGTGTGTGTGTGTGTGTGTGTGTGTGTGTGTGTGTGTGTGTGTGTGTTTAAGTGTTTGTGTATATGCAATCTGCAGTTGTTGTTTTTTTAAGTATTCATGTAGTAAGTATGTGTAGTAAGTATTTATGTAGTAGTATGTGGAGCAGTAAGTAACGGGCTTTTTTTTTTTTTTTCTTTACGCCCTTGAACTGTCACCTTACCTGTAAAAAAAAAAAATGTGGTCAGCAGTTATTTTTGTATTAATGTAAATGTATCCTATAGAGTCTGCAGTGCCTTTCCAATACTTAAGTAAATGTATCTAGCCTGCAGTGCCTTTTCAATGCTAACGTAAATGTATGTAGTCTGCAATGCTCATGTTTATGTCTGCAGTGCTTTGAGGTGTTAATGTAAATGTTTGCCGCGCTTTTTTCAATGTTTATGTAAATGTGTGTAGTCTGTAGTGCCTCTTCACAGTCTTCAGCGTTATTAAGTCCTTGTGTTAAAGTTGTCTGTATTGGTTTTAGATGGTTTGTAAATGTGTGTAGTCTGCAGTGATTTGAAATGCTGATGTAAATGTCTGAAGCGCTTTTTTTTATGTTTATGTAAATGTGTAAAGTCTGCAGTGATTTGAAATGCTGATGTAAATGTTTGAAGCGCTTTTTTCAATGTTTATGTAAATGTGTGTAGTCTGTAGTGCTTTGAAATGCTGATGTAAATGTTTGAAGCGCTTTTTTCAATGTTTATGTAAATGTGTGTAGTCTGTAGTGCTTTGAAATGTTGATGTAAATGTCTGAAGCGCTTTTTTTTATGTTTATGTAAATGTGTGTAGTCTGTAGTGATTTGAAATGCTGATGTAAATGTCTGAAGCGGTTTTTTCAATGTTTATGTAAATGTGTGTAGTCTGCAGTGATTTGAAATGCTGATGTAAATGTCTGAAGCGCTTTTTTTTATGTTTATGTAAATGTGTGTAGTCTGCAGTGATTTGAAATGCTGATGTAAATGTCTGAAGCGCTTTTTTTTATGTTTATGTAAATGTGTGTAGTCTACAGTGATTTGAAATGCTGATGTAAATGTTTGAAGCGCTTTTTTCAATGTTTATGTAAATGTGTGTAGTCTGCAGTGCCTTTTCAGCGCCTATAAAGTGGCCACTAAGCCCCTCAACTCCCCATTCCACCCCCCTCTCCCCATGTCACCCCCTTCACCCCTCATCCCTTCCCCTTCATCCTCCCCCGAGCAGTGGCCGCGTCGGGTGGCCTGGAGGGGCGGGGCGGACCACCGTGACGAGGCGACCGCGCTCCCCCCATCCCCCACCCCACCCCCCAGATTAATGGCCCCGGTAATGGTCGGCATCGGGGCGGGATTAAGAGCTCGCCAATTGTTTGGAAACCGATACGTGAAGGGAGGGGAGGGGGAGGGGGAGGGGGAGGGAGGAGGGAAAGAGAAAGGAGGGAATGGGAAAAAGAGGAAAGGAAAAAGAGGGAGAGGGGGAGGGAGGAGGGGAAGAGAAAGGAGGGAATGGGAAAAAGAGAAAAAGAGAAAGAGGGAGAGGGGGAGAGAGGAGGGGAAGAGAAAGGAGGGAATGGGAAAAAGAGGAAGGGAGAAAGAGGGAGAGGGGGAGGGGAAGAGGGAGAAGGAAATAAAAAGGAAGGAAAGGGGAGAGGAAACAGGAAAGGGGGGAGGGAAGGGAGGAGGGAAAAGAAAGGGGAGAGGAAGGGAAAGGGAAGAAGGGGGAAGGGGGGTTAAAGTTAAGCATTTCTAACCAACCTTTCCCTTCCCCTTTCCCTTCCCCTTCCCTTTTCCACCCTTCCCCTTACTTTCCCTCTCGATATATGAAGGAATGCTGCAAAAAGTTAAGGGGGAGGGGAAGGCGGAAGGGGAGAGGGAGAATGGATGCATGGAAGGGGGAAGGAGGAGAGGAATAGGGGGAGGTGGAAGAGGGAGGAGGAGAGAGGAGGTAAGGAGGGAAAGGGGAGAGGAGAGGGGAGAGGAGGGAGGGAGGGAAAGGGGAGGAGGAGAGGGAAGGAGGGAAAGGGGAGAGGAGAGGGGAGAGGAGGGGGGAGAGGAGGGAAAGGAAGAATGGATGCATGGAAGGGGGAAAGAGGAGAGGGAAAGAGGGAGAAGGAAGGAAGGGAGAGGAGGGAAGGAGGGAAAGGGGAGAGGAGGAGGTTACTCATCCTTGTCCTGTCCCTCCCTTCCCCTTCCATTCCTTCCCCTTTCTTCCCCTGCCGCTAAGGGTAAAGAAGGGGAAGAGAAGGGTCACTTATTCTTAAACCACCCTTCCTTTACCCTCCCTTCCCTTCCCCTCTCTTCCCCTCCCTACCCTTCCCCTCCCGTCCCTTTCCACTTCCCTTCCCCTGCCGCTAAGGGTAAAGAAGGGGAAGAGAAGGGTCACTTATTCTTAAACCACCCTTCCTTTACCCTCCCTTCCCTTCCCCTCTCTTCCCCTCCCTACCCTTCCCCTCCCTTCCCCTTCCATTCCTCTGCATCTAAGGGTAAAGAAGGGGAAGGGAAGGGTCACTTATTCTTAAACCACTCTTCCTTTACCCTCCCTTCCCTTCCCCTCTCTTCCTCCCTACCCTTCCCCTCCCTTCCTCTTCCTTCCTTCCTTCCTCTCAACCATCCCAATGACCACACGCCTTGCTGCTGTGTGTGTGTGTGGAGGAAAGCGAGACGTTTTACGGATCGCTTCACACACACACACACACACACACACACACACACACACACACACACACACACAGAGACCGAAAATCAAACAAGCAAACAAACAAACAAACACAAAAAAACACAGACACCCACCCCTACCATGACTTCCTATCCTCTCCTCCTCTTCCTTCTCTTCTTCTTCCTATCCTTCCCCCTTCTTCCTTCCCACCCGTACCATGACCCCCCCTCCCCCCCACCGCCCCTAATCCAGCAGGCAGCGGCAGATGTGTCCGTGATCACATTCTCGCGTCTTTAATGAAAATCTGCTGACCGAAGGATTAGCAGTTTGCCCTCAACGTCACGACTCGGCCTCACACGCGACCCTTTAGCGGGGAGAAGAGGGGGGGGGGGGGGTGAAGGGGACGGAGATGGTGAGAGGGGCGGCAGAGGGGAGCGGAAGTAAAGGAAAGAGACCGATATAAGACCCAGAAAGGCGGAGTTCATATATACCAACACCAGGGGAAAGAGTGACCCTAGATATGTAGACCAAGAGAGGTGGAATTCCTATATACCAGAGCACCCTTATGGCAGGAGGATGTAAGGGTGACACGTAGCCTAAGACAGAGATTGAAGCAAGAAAAAGACCCAAAATATAGTCCCAGAGAGGTGCAATTCCTATATACCAACACCAGGGGAAAGAGTGACCCCAGATATGTAGACCAAGAGAGGTTTAATTCCTATATACCAGAGCACCCTTATGGCAGGAGGCTGTAAGGGTGACACGTAGCCTAAGACAGAGATTGAAGCAAGAAAAAGATCCCAAAATATAGTCCCAGAGAGGTGCAATTCCTATATACCAACACCAGGGGAAAGAGTGACCCGAGATATGTAGACCAAGAGAGGTTTAATTCCTATATACCAGAGCACCCTTATGGCAGGAGGCTGTAAGAGCGACACGCAGCCTAAGACAGAGATTGAAGCAAGAAAAAGACCCAAAATATAGTCCCAGAGAGGTGCAATTCCTATATACCATCACCAGGGGAAAGAGTGACCCTAGATATATAGACCAAGAGAGGTGGAATTCCTATATACCAATGCACCCTTATGGCAGGAGGATGTAAGGGTGACGAAAAGCCTAAGACCTCTTCGACTTTCCCCCTTTCCCTCCCCCTTCCCTCCCCCTTTTCCCCTCCTCCTGAAGCAAGAAAGAGTGACCTTAGATATATAGAGGTCAAGAGAGGCGGAATTCATATATACCAGTGCACCCTTATGGCACGAGGTCGTAAGGGTGACAAGAGACTGGATAATTAGAGAAAGTGAAGCGAAAGAAAGTTACCCTAAAACCAGACAGCCAAAGAAACGTAAATCCTATGAACTCGCCACCATGAATCACACACCAACGCACCCTTATGGCACGAGGTCGTAAGGGTGACAAGAGACTGGATAATAAGAGAAAGTGAAGCGAAAGAAAGTTACCCTAAAACCAGACAGCCAAAGAAACGCAATTCCTATTCACACACCAACGCACCCTTATGGCACGAGGTCGTAAGGGTGACAAGAAGCCTAAGACATAGAGACTGCAGCCAAAGAGAGTAACCCTAAACACAAGACGACCTTTTCCCCTTTCCTTCCCCTTCCCTACCCCCTTTCCCCTTAACAACCCTAAACACATAGACCCAGAGAGGCAAAATTCCTATATACCACTCACCATGAATCACACACCAACGCACCCTTATGCCAAGAAGACGTAAGGGTCACAAGAAGCCTACGACATTAGAGACTGCAGGAAAAGAAAGTGACCCAAAACACAGAGACCCAAAGAGGCGGTTCTCCAATACAACGACTTATAACCAGTGCACCCTTATGCTAGGAGACTGTAAGGGCGAGAAGGAGGCAGCGTTGAGGCAGAAGATGGAACAAGGAACATTGACCCAAAGTATAGAAATCCAGAGAGGTGGTTCTTCTATACTGCGTCTTATACACCAGTGCACACCTATGCCAAGAGACTGTAAGGGCGAGGAGGAGACAACGTTGAGGCAGAAGATGGAACACGGAAAACTAACCCATAACAAAGAGATCCAGAGAGGTGGTTCTTCTATACTGCGTCTTATACACCAATGCACACCTATGTAAAGACGCTGTAAGGGCGAGAATGAAACAGCGTTGAGGCAGAAGACGGAACACGGAAAACTAACCCAAAATAACTCATCCAGAGAGGCGGTTATCACTTGCACACTCCTCCCGGTTATCCACGCCAGCGCACCCTTATGGCAGGGGGCCGTAAGGGCGACACGAGGCGAGGCGTGAAGACGAGTGACCTCCGGGAGTCGATTACTGCAAGTGTCCCCCCTTCCCCTCGCGCGGCCATTCATGCAGCCCTTTATCACAAGTCCGATAGCCGTGGCAGACCCAGGCGTGGATATTTTATTAGGGGAAGACGACGATGAGGAGGGAATGGACCAATGGAGGACTTAGAGGGAAACCTGTAGGAAAAGAGAATAACTAGGGAAGGGGATGATACAGATAAAAATAAAGAATGAATGCATGAATGGAGAAAGGAAACGAAGATAGCTAGAAACGGGAAGGAGTGGATGTTTTATTAGGAGAAGATTACAATAAGAGAATGGAGAAGGAGAACTTAGTGGAGGGAAAATTTGAAGAAGGAAAGTTAACGAAGGAGTGGATGTTTTATTAAGAGAAGATTACAATAAGAGAATGGAGAAGGAGAACTTAGTGGAGGGAAATTTTGAAGAAGGAAAAGTTAACGAAGGACTGGATGTTTTATTAAGAGAAGACTACAATAAGAGAATGGAGAAGGAGGAAAATTTGAAGAAGGAAAAGTTAACTAGAAGAGGGAAGTCTGGAGGAAACGATGAAACTAGGAAATTAAAACAAGGAAGCAACAAGTACGAAGGAGCGGCTGTTCTGTTACTGGAAGATTATAATAAGGAAGTAATGAACGAAAGGAAAACTCAAAGAAAATCCGGGAAAACAAGACAATGGTAGAAATTAAAAACCAAACGAATGGACAATAGGAGAATTTACTGAAGGGAAATCTGCCGAAGGAAAAGACGATAATTAGAAAAGGGAAGATTACATATGAAACGAATGCACGAAAGCAGAAAGGAAAAGAAGACAGCTAGAAAAGGGAGAGTTCCTTATTGTAGTCTCTCCATACAAGAATCTCTCTCTCTCTCTCTCTCTCTCTCTCTCTCTCTCTCTCTCTCTCTCTCTCTCACACACACACATAAACTAGCTCGTATGTATGTATGTATGTATGTGTGTGTGTGTGTGTGTGTGTGTGTGTGTGTGGCGAACGAAAGGAAGCAAGTGAACCCAACTTAAACACACACACACACACACACACACACACACACACACTCACTTCCCGACCTCCCGACTCGTCCCAATTGTTATGGAGATGCACCCGACCATCCCCTCACTCCCCCCCTCCCCCCTTCCCCCTTCCCCCCCCCCATAGATTTCCCATAGAGTTCACGCCGCCACTGGACGCTCAATAACAATTTGCGTAACGAATGGCCCATAAGGCGTCATTGACCAGCGAGGAGGAGGAGGGGGAGGAAGAGGAGGAGGAGGAGGAGAACTGATTTTAGATGGGACACACAGAGAGGAGAGAGGATGCGAGGGGGTGGTAAGTGGGTATATTGGGGAAGGAGGAGGAGGAGGAGGAGGAGGAAAGGATGGACGCAGCATGGTCTTACAAATGAGGTGGAGGAAGCAAAGAAGACAGAAGAGGTGGAGACGAAGGAGGAGGAGGAGGAGGAGGAGGAGGAGGAAGAAAGGGTCCAGGCATCATGGTTTGGCGAAGGAGATGAGGCGGAGATAAAGAAGAATAAAGAAGAGGTGGAGAAGGAAGAGGAGGAGAAGGGAGAAGAAAGGGGAGAGGCTGCATGGTTTAACAAAGAGGAGAACCTGTTTAGCGAGGAAGGAGAACAGAAATTGGGTATCAGTGTAGAGTTGAATGAGAGAGGGAAGAAAGGAGAAGATTACATGGTTTTTCAAAGAGGAGATCAACCAACCGAACCAGGAAGTACACACACACACACACACACACACACACACACACACAGTATATAGCGCTGCGTCACGCCAGAGGGAGCACCAACGAGTCTTTGTTCCGCCTTATAAGACGCAGAAGGTTCGGATCGGGTTCGCGGGAGGTCGGTCGAGAGCTCTGAAGCACTTCCTGAACTGACCACTCGCAACGCACGCACACACGCACACACATACGGTCAGAAGGGAATGAAGGAGGCAAAGAAGTACACAGAGGAGGAGGAGGAGGAGGAGGAGGAGGAGGAGAACTGATTTTAGATGGGACACACAGAGAAGAGAGGATGCGAGGGGATGGTAAGTGGGTACATTGGAGGAGGAGGAGGAGGAGGAGGAAGAAAGGGTAGAGGCAGCATGGTTTGACAAAGATGAGGTGGAGCAGGCAGGCAAAGAACACAGAAGAGGTGGAAGAGGAGGAGGAGGAGGATAGAAACTGATTTTAGATGAAGCGGTGAGTGGGGGAAGAGAAGGAAACGGGGGGGGGGGGAAGGGGGGGGATAAAAAGGGGAGAGGCTGTGAGGAAATAAAGGATTAAGGGAATAGATAAAGTGATGGAGCTATAAAATGCACAAGAAAACATCGAATCGGATCTTTTATGAACGTGAACACTGGACACCAAAACACTATCAGGAGAGGAGGAGGAGGAGGAGGAGGAGGTGAAGAATGAGGGAATAAGGAAATGAGGTGTTTTGCTATACCCTAAAAAACACTTCTTTAACTGACTCATCCCATCAAACACACACACACACACACACACACACACACACACACATGAGAAAGAGGTTGCCCGGACGGAAAGGGGGAATGAGGAAGGGACGAAAAAATGAATCAGGAAATGAGAGGAAAAGGGTGAGGAAGAGAAGGGAGGAGTAGAGTTTATTAAGGGAGAAGAAGGAAGAGTATTGATGAGAGAACGAAGATAGGGCAGTGATGAGGGAGAAAAAGGGAAGAAAAGGCAGTGATGAGGGAAGGAAGGAAGGAAGGGTGATGAAGGATAGAGAAAAACTGAGGTGATGAGAGAGAGAGAGAGCGAGAGAGAGAGAGAGAGAGAGAGAGAGAGAGAGAGAGAGAGAGAGAGAGAGAGAGAGAGAGAAAGGAAAGGTAATAATGAGGGAGATAATAAAGAATAGGCGTAATATATATTGATGAAGAGAAAGGGAGATGAAAGGGAGAGGGGCAGTGAGAGAAGCCATCGAAGTACAGCAATTTAAAAAAAAAAAAAAACAGACTGGTCAAACACTTCATCCGCCCCTCCCTCAGTATTTGGTCTGTAAGCTTTGCAATCTCCGGCTCCTTTCCCTGCTACTGACCAAGAGAGACGGGGGGGGGGGCGAGGGGGGCTGGGGGAGGATTAAGGGGGGCGTGTTCCTCCGCTAAGGGTGTCGGGTGGCGGGGCGTTCGTATACAAGAAGGGGCTGAGATTTGTTTGGCTAATGATAAAAGGGACTCTGGCCGGGCCGCGGGGATGCTTAATGAGCCTGGGTCCCGTTCGTGCTGGCCCTTCTTTCCTTCTTGCTGGTGGAAAATGATCAAGTACTGGGAGGAATGAATACGAGAAGAAAGGGATGGAGAGAAGAGGGATGGGAGATAACGAAAAGGGAAGAGAGGAAAGAAGAAACTGAAAGGACAAAAGAAATAAGGAAAAGATTAGAAGGAAGGAAAGGTGGAGAGAAGAGGGAAGGGAGATGACGAAAGGGAGAAAGGGATGGGGGAAGAGAGGAAAGAAGAAACTAAAGAACAAATGAGATAAGAAGAGAAAGATTAGAAGGAAGGAAAGATGGAGAGAAGAGGGAAGGGAGGTAAAGAAAGGGAGAAAGGAATGGAGAATAAAAAAAGGGAGGAAAGAGGGAAGAAGAAATTAAAAGGACAAAAGAGATAAGAAGAGAAAGATTAGAAGAAAGGAAGGAAGGAAGGAAGGAAGGAAAGATGGAGAGAAGAGGGAAAGGAGAGAAAAAGAAAGGGAGAAAGGAATGGAGAATATAAAAAAAGGGAGGGGAAGAGGGGGAAGAACAAAATAAAGTGATAAAAAAGATAAGGAAAAGAATAGAGAGAAGGAAGGAAAGATGGAGAGAAAAGGAGGAAATGAAGGAAGGAAAGGTGGAGGCGATGATAGTGTGTGTGTGTGTGTGTGTGTGTGTGTGTGTGTGTGTGTGTAAGCGAATATATGCAGAACCTGTAACTTCCTATGCACAATCATTATATTCTAAACACACACACACACATACACACACACACACACACACACACACGCAGGGAGGCAGGGAAGTGTGTTTAAGTGATTGGATGTTTTCAAATGAGGAGGAGGGTATCTTAGACGTGGTAATATGTCACTTGCTGGAAATAAGGTGTTTGAGCCTCACGAGATGATGTATTGTACTGAGTGAACCAAAGAGTGAACCACTGCATTCGGAACAAGCTGACTGTCTCTACACACCACCAAATAACTTAAAACTCTAAATGTGCACGTAAAGGTGGAGGAGAGGAACTAAATCACCTGTTTGTGTTCTTTCATAAGCAAGTATTTTGAACTCTGAATAGTATTGTTATAAGCCAGAAGGTAAGTTGCTGGAGGATCATTAATTAAGAAGTGCTGGGGCAAGTAGAGTATGTGATGGAAGTTAAATTATATGACTGTGTGTGTGTGTGTGTGTGTGTGTGTGTGTGTGTGTGTGTGTGTGTGTGTGTGTGAGCCCCTTCCCTAACTCTTTCTCTCCTTCCTTGATCACGCAGACATCTTTAACGACCTCCCCTGGTGTCAAATGACCGCCGAGGAGTGAGGCATCCCCGGGCAACTAAGAATTGTATATTGACCGACTGAGTGTGTGAGTGAGTGCGTGAGTGAGTGTGTGAGTGAGTGTGTGAGTGAGTGCGTGAGTGAGTGTGTGAGTGGGTGCGTGAGTGAGTGTGTGAGTGAGTGCGTGAGTGAGTGCGTGAGTGAGTGTGTGAGTGAGTGTGTGAGTGAGTGTGTGAGTGGGTGCGAAACAAACAATTCAGAAAAAAACATTAGGAGCGGGGTGTTTGATGGCTGATAAAGAGGTGATTGGCTGAATATGAACTGCTGGGCTTAGGGGGGGGGGGTAGAGGTGAGAGAGAGAGAGAGAGAGAGAGAGAGAGAGAGAGAGAGAGAGAGAGAGAGAGAGAGAGAGAGAGAGAGAGAGAGAGAGAGCATTTTTTCCTTTCATTTCCTCTTTCATCTTTTTCTATTTGCTTTCGTTTTCCCTTCCCTGTTTTCTTTATTTCAGTCTTTTTCCTTTTTCCTCCATTTTCTCCTTTAACAATCTTTTCTTTCTTTTCGCCTTCCTTCCTTCTTAAGCAAACTTTCTCACTATATATATGAGGAGAGATCATTTACCGGGATATAATTGTGTTGCAACGTGTGTGTGTGTGTGTGTGTGTGTGTGTGTGTGTGTGTTTCCCTCATCTCTCATCGTTTACTCTTTGTTTGTTTTTTCCTTCCTTATTTCTCTTCCTATTTCTCTTCTTCTCTTAACCATTTTCTTCTCCTTCCTTCCTTCCTTTCTTTCTTCTTAATCATACTCTTTCAAAATAAAAATAAAATCACTTAGTGCCGGATATATGCAACGTGTGTGTGTGTGTGTGTGTGTGTGTGTGTGTGTGTTTGCCCAGCCAGACTAAACTATGGGGGCCGTGAGTCGTTTCCTTGTAAGGGGCGTGAAAGAGACACTAAGCCAACACGTAAATCTTAAGCGAATAGCGATGGCGAGATTAATTGAAAGATTTTGTGCCAGTCACTTCCCCGCTTGCCACACACACACACACACACACACACGTTGATTCATAATTATATTTGGTCTAAGTGATTTTTTTTTTATATACTGAAAGATGGAATACAAATGAGATGTTAATAAGATGGAAGGAAAATAGAAAGATCAAGAAAAGAAATAAAAAATAAGAAAAATAGACAAACTGAAGGAAAAAAAGACGAAACAAAAGGAAAAAAAGAAAGAGAAAATGAAATGAAGAAAAAAAGACTTTACATACAAATAAATAAAATAGGAATAATGAATAAATAAATAGATAAATAAGGAAATGTACACAAATGAAAATATATATATCTAAGTTAGCGACTGAATAAGTAAATAGCATAACATAAATAAGCAAGGTGTGTGTGTGTGTGTGTGTGTGTGTGTGAGAGAGAGAGAGAGAGAGAGAGAGAGAGAGAGAGAACGATGACTATGGCCCACCCACAATATTCACTGCAATCACAACAGAAGTAGGAAAAAATTGCTATACTCAAATTACCCTCGTGTGTGTGTGTGTGTGTGTGTGTGTTCGTTCCACTTCATTGAGCAAAGATAATATCCTTGAAAGCTTAATCATCGCCGAGGAAGATTTAAAGGTGATTTCATTAGCCGGAGTGAAGGGACTGCTTGTTTGAACTCACTCATAACTCTCTCTCTCTCTCTCTCTCTCTCTCTCTCAACTTGTGATGGAGTAACAAAAGAAAGTGTGAAAGAAAGGCGAGAAAGAATAACAAACTCAAGATTAGGCTATGCAACAAATGACACTCAACACTTAATGGGCTACAAAAACATTGAAGAATTAAAAAAGGGATACAGAAATAAGGAAAGGAGGCGAGGAAAGAAAAAAAACAATAACTAGGAAAAGCTACAATGATTCCCAAACACATTACATTCAGCAAAACGAGAAATAACAAAAAATTAGGCGAGAGGAAAAAATAACACTAGGCTAAGCTCCGAAGGTTAGCAAGCACACAACTTATTCAACAAAACAACAAAATATTTAACAAAGGAGGCGAGGGGGAGGGGGGGGGGGAATTTTAAGCTGCAAAGGATCCGAACACAAATCATTCAGCAAAAAGAAATGAGAAAAAGTAACATTAATGAAGGTGAGGAGAGAAAAAATATTACTATAGGCAGGCTGCACAGGTTCTATAACACGGCTTATTCGTGAAAAATAAACAAATAAACAAATAAATAAAAATATAATGGGGAAAAAACAAATCCTAAGCTAGACTACAAAGGTTCTAACACAGCTTATTCGGTAAAAATAGATAAAAGAAACAGAGGCGAGGGAGGGAAAATAATAAAACTACCGGGTGGGGGAATTAACAAAAACTAAGCTACGTTGCAAAGAGTCTCAAATACCACTTACTCGACATAGAAAAGATATGTGAAGATAAACTGAAGGCGTCTATCTGTATCGAAGTGACTGAGAGGGGGTGGAGGTAACAGAGGGGGAGGAGTTAAGAGGCATAGGGGAGAAGATAAGAGGCAGAGGGGAGAAGGTAAGAGGAATAGGGGTGGAGGTGAGAGGAATAGGGGTGGAGGTAAGAGGCATAGGGGAGAAGGGAGGCATAGGGGTGGGGGTGAAAGGCATAGGGGGTGGAGGTGACCATATATTGACTCCTTACCTTATTTCGGCATGCAGGGTGTCTTATGGTGTCTATGTAGCAAAGCAGGCACCGTGGTAAGCTATCTATGGTTGGCACGCATTAAAAACACCAAGAAAAGCACTAAAAGCAGAACCCCGCCGGCTAAACGTATCCTTGGACAATGATTTTCACCCATTTGAACTGAGGACTGGACCCCGGGCAGAAGAGTATTACCAAACTGTCGTACTCAGAACACTGTATTTGCTGGTTTCTGAGCCAAGTCTGTCTCACCCACACAAATAACGGTATTCAGTTATTCTTATTGTTAAAGTCGTAAATAACTGATGTTTTTGGCGTGTAGAAAAGATAAATCGAGGGTCCTAAAAACTTATCTGATTATCATGTATTTTGTATGATTATCGCACATCTGGGAACGATCCTACACTGGTGCTGCCATCATGCGGGCACTCTTCGCAACCCCCCTGTCGTCAAATATTGCTGCCTTTTTTTTTTACAGTAGAATAAACATCTCAAAGGCAGCTCAAGTACCCTCATCTCTCATATAGTCTCCTTGTCCACATCCCAAGTACTTCACTGCAGGAAAATCGCCTTGCTCAAGCTATAAGTTTAGAGGGTGTCTTCGCCTCCTCAAGATTCTCTATTTCAGAAACAATCTTGTATGGGCAGCCTGCCACATGCCCGTATCAAAGTCACAAATACGAAGTCGTTTCAGGGAGGCGGGGCGTGTGTGTGTGGCGTCAGAGGGTTTGAGTGTAGTGTAGGCTACAGGGCAAACTCAAATAAATAAAATATAAGAGCAAACAAAAAAGGTATTGAAAGGCGGACTCAATTAAACCCCACCCAAAAGGACTTCATAGCTGAGTCTGAATTATAATAAGTAGATAATAGCCTAATCATAACAGACGATTGATGAGTCAGCACAAATTACTTAAATGTTGCATTTGGTTGTATAATCTCGTCGCAGAGTTTTTAGAGGACAACTACATTTTTGTGTTGGGAGTCCCACAGCGCCCTCCACTTAAAAACAGCAATTATTATTTCTTCAATGTTCCTTATGTTTACATCAAATCTGCTTTAATAGTGTTTGCAAGCTGGTGTCTGACGTCTAGCGAGCCGCTGGGTTTACCTGTGGCGGGGAAGGTCGCGGGTACACATGGCGGTAACAGGTAACAGGTATGCCGCGTGCGGTGTGCCCAGCCTCATTAGATAATATGTTTGTTCTTGCCTCTAACCGGCTATAATAGGGAGCCCGCTACCTTCTATAGTCTACCTATTTGTAGCTTGCAACAGGATAGGCAGCCCGCTACCCACTAGCCTCCCAGCAAACCGCGTTCAGTGTGGCCGCACCATAATACCGTAAGCCAAGTGAATCCGCCGTAAAGCCTCCCTCCTGGTGAGACCCGCATGCAGCTGGCCCACGATAGCTATCAATGTCCTCGCCACACGCATGTACAGACTGCATTGTTTCATCCAGCAAGCCTCCAAACACTTCTCTCCAGGAGCCAAGGTCGTGAGTCAATGGTAATCTATCCCAGCTTAAAATGGTGGTGCGTGCCCCCTATAAATGGCATATACCTATCGCCCAAAGGAGCAGCACATTGAAATTGAATCATCACCTCTTAAAACACTTATTTCACATACCTGGTTAATGTTGCTTGATCACCTTCCTCTTGACTTCCTCCCGACGCCCCAGACACAGAATCACGTCCTTGCATGATCTCGTTAACGCAAAATAACACAAAATAAGAAGACAGCGCCACGTGGTCAGCCTCCCACTTGTCTCGACGTGACGGTCGACCCTCAGCTGCTCGAGGACGTCAGCAGATGATTCAGCAGGTGTCAAAAACGAATCTAAATCCCTTCTTTTTTTCTCTTTTTCTGCTTATTACCTTCTTTATCTGTTTCTTTCTGCAGTTATTATGTTATTGTCACTGTTATTGTTTTTTTATTTGTTTCGCTTTTTTTTTTTTTTTTGTTATTGTGTCAAAGACGAATCTAAATGCAGTTTTTTTTCTTATCAGTTTTACCTTCTTATTTATTTATTGCTTCTCTCATTATTATTTTTGTTTCATTCTTTTTTTTCTTATTGGTTATTCGTAGTTATTCCTTAATACTTTTTCTTTTTCTTTTTTTTGTCTTCAACGTCATTTCCTTACTTATTTTCTTAGTCAACGTATTCGTACATAATGGAATAAGAAAATAATGGACTAAAAAATGGCCAAGGAAGATAATGGACGTAAGATAATGGCCTAGGAAGATAATGGACTTAAGATAATGGCCTAGGAAGATAATGGCTGTAAGATAATGGCCTAGGAAGATAATGGCTGTAAGATAATGGCCTAGGAAGATAATGGCTGTAAGATAATGGCCTAGGAAGATAATGGACTTAAGATAATGGCCTAGGAAGATAATGGCTGTAAGATAATGGCCTAGGAAGATAATGGGCATAAGATAATGGCCTAGGAAGATAATGGCTGTAAGATAATGGCCTAGGAAGATAATGGACTTAAGATAATGGCCTAGGAAGATAATGGACTTAAGATAATGGCCTAGGAAGATAATGGCTGTAAGATAATGGCCTAGGAAGATAATGGACTTAAGATAATGGCCTAGGAAGATAATGGCTGTAAGATAATGGCCTAGGAAGATAATGGCTGTAAGATAATGGCCTAGGAAGATAATGGACTTAAGATAATGGCCTAGGAAGATAATGGCTGTAAGATAATGGCCTAGGAAGATAATGGGCATAAGATAATGGCCTAGGACGATAATGGCTGTAAGATAATGGCCTAGGAAGATAATGGACTTAAGATAATGGCTGTAAGATAATGGCCTAGGAAGATAATGGACTTAAGATAATGGCCTAGGAAGATAATGGACTTAAGATAATGGCCTAGGAAGATAATGGCTGTAAGATAATGGCCTAGGAAGATAATGGACTTAAGATAATGGCCTAGGAAGATAATGGCTGTAAGATAATGGCCTAGGAAGATAATGGCCTAGGAAGATAATGGCTGTAAGATAATGGCCTAGGAAGATAATGGCTGTAAGATAATGGCCTAGGAAGATAATGGCTGTAAGATAATGGCCTAGGAAGATAATGGCTGTAAGATAATGGCCTAGGAAGATAATGGCTGTAAGATAATGGCCTAGGAAGATAATGGGCATAAGATAATGGCCTAAGAAGATAATGGACGTAAGATAATGGCCTAGGAAGATAATGGATGTAAGATAATGGCCTAGGAAGATAATGGGCGTAAGATAATGGCCGAGGGAGATAATGGACATAAGATAATGGCCTAGGAAGATAATGGATGTAAGATAATGGCCTAGGAAGATAATGGATGTAAGATAATGGCCTAGGAAGATAATGGGTGTAAGATAATGGCCTAGGAAGATAATGGGCGTAAGATAATGGCTTAGGAAGATAATGGGACTAAGATAATGGCCAAGGAAGATAATGGACATAAGATAATGGCCTAGGAAGATAATGGGACAAAGATAATGGCCTAGGAAGATAATGGACATAAGATAATGGCCTAGGAAAATAATGGGACTAAGATAATGGCCTAGGAAGATAATGGACGTAAGATAATGGCCTAGGAAGATAAAGGATGTAAGATAATGGCCTAGGAAGATAATGGACGTAAGGTAATGGCCTAGGAAGATAATGGGACTAAGATAATGGCCTAGAAAGATAATGGACATAAGATAATGGCCTAGGAAGATAATGGGACTAAGATAATGGTCTAGGAAGATAATGGGACTAAGATAATGGCCTAGAAAGATAATGGACATAAGATAATGGTCTAGGAAGATAATGGGACTAAGATAATGGCCTAGGAAGATAATGGACATAAGATAATGGCCTAGAAAGATAATGGGACTAAGATAATGGCCTAGGAAGATAATGGATGTAAGATATTGGCCTAGGAAGATAATGGACATAAGATAATGGCAGCTGGTAATATACAGCCGTAGAAAAATAATAAATAAATATATGAAGAGCTGGCACAAGAAGCCGTAACACAATAACCATGCAAATAAAGGGAGGAATATTAAGGAAACTCAACATGTACAAAAAATCATCATGGCTCTATTGTCATTGTGTAGCAAAATTCATACAAAATACTGAGTTGTCGAGTGAGTGAGTCAGTGAGCAAATATTTTACAGATACCTATAATAATGATAATAATGATGATAATAATAATAATAATAATAATAATAATAATAATAATAATAATAATAATAATAATAATAATAATAATAATAATAATAATAATAATAATGATAATAATAATAACAAGTCAATCAGACCCACAGCGTAATATCACTGTCCCGCCTTACTGCTACACAATACTGGTGCGTGTGCGGCTGCTGTGTGGTGGCATGGGAGGGTTGGCTTTCATCAGTGGCTGGATCAGCAGCTGCTGTTCCCAACAGCTGGGATCCCAGAAGCCCACTAGGAGGGTCTGCCATGTACATAGTACATACTGCTCACAGTACTCCCTCCAACGAGCCCTCTGCCTGTCCATGTCCAGCACAAGGCAGCTGTCTGCTGCTCAGACAGTGCTCACCTGCAGAGGCTCGGAGCAGAGCTTCTTCAGGGCTCAGAGGTCATTTGCATTGAAATGGCCCTCAACATCCTGAACAAGACTCATGACATAACTCTCCTTGCCTCTCCTCAGGGGGGCTCTAGTCCTATGCAACAGATCCTCATGCTGGTCCTGGCTCCTGATGGACACTGCAACTCTTCTCAATCTTCTCCAGCGTCTCCACCGAGGCAAAACAACTCCTTGATATTGGAGGCTCTCCAATGCACTCCTTGGCAGCTTGAAGTTTTACATTTGAATGTATCCCAGATAAAAATCTACAGATATATACATAATGCATATTCATGATACATAAATCTGAAAAGCTAATAATATTTCTACAAAGAAAAAATGTATATACACTAAGGAAAGTGGGAAACATATAACAGCAGAGGACAGGGAGATGAGAATGAATGACTCACAGTGGCAACCCCTGACAGGAACAACCTAAAGAGGGAGAAGACTTGGGTAACAGTCGCCCCCCGTGGTGTGAAGCCCTCACTGAACCAAGAAGCACACTTCACACACTTAATGGAGGCAATAAATCTCCACTGTGCAGCTGATTCATCTCTGGGAGGGAGGGATGGAGAGCAGGAGGGCCAGGGTGCCAAATACTCAGGGGTGGAAGAGGGGAAGGAAGGGAAGGAGGGAGGGCCAGGGTGCCAAATACTCAGGGGTGGAAGAGGGGAAGGGAGGGAGGGAGGGAGGGCCAGTGGGCAGCTCATGAGGAACCAGAAGCAAATAAAAAAATAAACAAACCATCTTGATCACAAAACCCTCAATTAAATCATCTGTAAGGTCTGTCTATCCTGTCCTATCCAATCGATTAATCCTAAACATTTCATCATTCTAGGAGGGTTTCTGGGTCCACTGCTCATTAGTACTGCTTTACTCACAGCACAAGGAGACGGAATACAACCTCTACCCCTGACCTTAAGAACCATCAACAAAATCAAACTTGGACATGAGTATAAATGGTAACCTATTATGGACTATGAGCATTCTTCTGTAATCTTCTTTTTCCTCCTGACAACTTTTTCTCATGTTCATATAAGGCACAAAGGAGGTTAGTTGGGAAAGTTGGAAAGTTTCGTTTAGTCGGCACAACATCTGTGGTCATATGCCGCCGGAGAGAGACAGAAGGGGAAGGAATTATAGGAGAAGAGAACAGATCCCAGGAGACGGGACACAACCCCCGATTAATACCTGGTACCCATTCACTGCTGGGTGGACAGGGGCGCAGGGTATCGGAAAAGCTGCCCAAATTTTTCCACTCTGCCCGAGGTTAGTTGGATTCTCGTGTGTGCTTCTACACGTCCATTGTGCAGAAGCCTCGTCAAACTATCACTTGGCTCATAAAACTACCCATGAAAATACCCAGAACACAACGTCAATGAAAGCCTTATCAAATGTGGATGTGGAGGCCCCGAAGTGCTTGGGAATATGGGCCTTAAACTCTACATCAAAAGGTAGTGTGTTTCATCCTCACCCAAGGCATTACGACATGGACGAGAGGTAGGGTCACACTCTTAATCATTTTGGCCCCCACATGCACACATTTGGCAAGGGGTTCATAGGTGTCGTAGCCTTTCCATAGGTAGTTTCATGACCCTGGTGGTAAGTCAACAAAGCTTCTGGACCATGAACGTTAAGAAACACACTCATAAGGTCCCGATACATCTCCTATTTAGCCTTTGGAATTATTTTATGTGAGAGCCGGAACTGTCTGAGAATACCGACTGTAATGTTCTCCTGTAACACTAGTAAACTTAAGCCTTTGAACCAGCACAGCAAACACAAGCCAAGGCATCAGTTTCATTGAATTCTTGATACACTTGAGGATTTTATCAAGTTTTGCTTATTATTGGCAGTCAAGGCGTTGAAAGTTGTCTGTTTTTTCATCCCGTAGATTTACATACATCAATATTTACTCTGTTCTGGCAAAGTCCTTAACATGACCTTGTTAGCCAGAACAGAGTATATAAAGATAAAATTGTACCAGAGGAGCGACTGGACAGACTTGATTTTCTTTTTCTTTTTTTTTTCTTATTTAAAGTAAAGGAAACAGCTCAAGGGAAAAATGCAAAATGAAAACTATGAAGTCCACTCAACTCTGCTCCTATAAAACCAAACAGAAATGAGCACCCAGACGAGAGATTACCAATTACATCACCCTAAACTTGAAATCCTGCAGCAGTATCCAGAATAAAATTAAACTGGTGCTGCGGCTTGTGTTTGCACTGCCTGGCTCTGTCATGGACAACCAAACTGCAGTAGCTCAATCGGTTAGAGCACTGCGCTGCCAGGCTTCACAGCCTGACAGGCGGTGGTTCGAGCCCTGCTCTGGCCGGTTTCTGTTCATTGATTAGGAGTGGTTACTGTCCCCCCTTGACCAAGGGGGATGGGGGGTGTGGTGTGTGAGGTCCTGGCAGTACCCAGAGATCGACTATAATGAGCATGAGCTTACTCCTGTCGGGCGACTGTAAGTCTGAGTGTCTGAGATTTCTTAATGAAAATATGTGGTGCCTAGAAAAGACATACCAGCCACATTTAGGTATTGTCCATGCTTGTATTATATTAAGTAGGAGACTTACTAAAAATGTGGCTCCTGGGACTTTTACAAGCACCAGAAATAGGTCTAGGAAGCTGTTTAAGTAGCCATGTGTGTGCCTGACCAGAATTTCATATAAAATGTTGATATAGTACAAAATCTTACAAATATATATAAAATAATTCTATATCTCTAAATTATATATATATATATATATATATATATATATATATATATATATATATATATATATATATATATATATATATATATATATATATATATATATATATATATATATATATATATATATATATATATATATATATATATATATATATCAAGACAACCAGTTATGAAGAGTTTACAACCTTGCTCCAGCATTCAAAACATACAGAAAAATATTATTATTACAACTTAAGACACTGAAATATATGTTGAAAATAAATATAACTGGATACACAGAATGGTGTTGGGAAACACTCACAAACCATCACACTGAAACATAACCAAAAACATTCTCACATTTGCATAATTCTCCACATCATTATCACACGAGGCAGAAAACAAAGAAAATATAAAAAATTTCTTGTGACTAATAAATTCTAAATAGAATCATCACAAGACTAAAAAAATATATATTTATATATATATATATATATATATATATATATATATATATATATATATATATATATATATATATATATATATTTATATATACATAAAAAATCTCTTGATAATTAAATTCTGAATAATAATCACACTAGTGAATTCTTAATTAAAATCAAATAAAAAAGTGAAAAAAATTATCTCTACACTAAATTTTTAATAATACTTATCACATAAAACAAATAAGAAAAGATAAAAAAATCTTCCTTCATAAAACCATCACAGAAGAGATTAAAAACAAATAAAAATAAACCAAACCTCTTGATCACTAAACCTTCAATAAAATCATTAGTAAAAAAAATAGCAAGCAGTCAATCCTAAACAATTATCTTTCACTATGAAAAAAATCTCGTTCGACCCATTCACTATCAAAGGCTTCCTCTTGACCCATTCACTATCAAAGGCTTCCTCTTGACCCATTCACTATCAAAGGCTTCCTCTTGACCCATTCACTATCAAAGGCTTCCTCTTGACCCATTCACTATCAAAGGCTTCCTCTTGACCCATTCACTATCAAAGGCTTCCTCTTGACCCATTCACTCATAAAAGTCTCCCCATCTTGACCCATTCACTATCAAAGGCTTCCTCTTGACCCATTCACTCATAAAAGTCTCCCCATCTTGACACATTCACTATCAAAAATCTCTCTCTCGACCCATTCACTATCAAAAATCTCCCCATCTTGACCTATTCACTATTAAAAATCTCCACCTAATCCCTAAAAATCTCTCTCTTAACCCATTCACTATTAAAAATCTCTCTATCTTGACACATTCACTATTAAAAATCTCTCTCTCTCTTGACCCATTCACTATCAAAAATCTATATCTTGACCCATTCACTATTAAAAATCTCCATCTAATCCCTAAAAATCTCTCTTTTGATCCATTCACTATCAAAAATCTCTCTCTCTCTTGACCCATTCAATCAAAAATCTATATCTTGACCCATTCACTATTAAAAATCTCCATCTAATCCCTAAAAATCTCTCTTTTTATCCATTCACTATCAAAAATCTCTATCTTGACATATTCACTGTTAAAAATCTGTGTGAACCCTAAAAATCTCTCTATCTTGACCTACTCACTATTGAAAATCTGTATAAACCCCTAAAAATCTCTCCCTCTCAACCCATTCACTTTAAAACAACCTCTTCATCTAAACCCTGAAAATATCTCTATCTCGACTATAAAACGATCTCCCTTTCTAAAACACCCTCTCCGTCTATACCCTAAGCCGGCCATCATTCACACAGGGGCTGGGAGCTGTCCGGGTGGATGATGTGCTCCACGCCGAGGGTGAAGGCCAGGCCGAACGCAAACATCCCCACCACCACATACATCATCGCCACCCCCACCAGCAACGACCTCTTCCAAGTGAATGGGTTGAGCACGACACGCTTGCCCAAAACCTCCTGTAGTAATAACATGCCTGCAGGAGAGAGAGAGGGAGGGGTCAGGGAATAGAGTAAGAGAGGGTGGATAGAAAGGAAGAGGGAGGGTTTAGGGTTTAGGGAACATAGAGAGACCAGGAGGGATTGGAGAAAACAGTAAGAGAGAGAGAACATAGAGAGAGAGAGCAAGAGAGAGGGAAGGAGTCAGCTCAGGGGCGTGTTGTGAGGAAACTCTTAAAAACAAATATGACATGAAGAAGAAGAAGAAATAGAATAAGAAGAAGGAAAAGAAGAAGAAAGAGAAGAAGAAGAAGAAGAAGAAGAAGAAGAAGAAGAAGAAGAAGAAGTGAAATGGACCACAGTATTGAAGATGTTGAACGACCCAGCACTTGACTTACATACAAAATACACTCCCTAACTTTTGAACAGAATACTTACTCACTTATGAACAGAATACTTACTCACTTATGAACAGAATACTTACTCACTTATGAACAGAATACTTACTCACTTATGAACAGAATACTTACTCACTTATGAACAGAATACTTACTCACTTTTGAACAGAATACTTACTCACTTATGAACAGAATACTTACTCACTTATGAACAGAATACTTACTCACTTTTGAACAGAATACTTACTCACTTATGAACAGAATACTTACTCACTTATGAACAGAATACTTACTCACTTATGAACAGAATACTTACTCACTTGTGAACAGAATACTTACTTTTGAACAGAATACTTACTTAATTATGAACAGAATACTTACTCACTTATGAACAGAATACTTACTCACTTATGAACAGAATACATACTCACTTTTGAACAGAATACTTACTCACTTATGAACAGAATACATACTCACTTATGAACAGAATACTTACTCACTTATGAACAGAATACTTACTCACTTATGAACAGAATACATCTCACTTTTTTTTCTTTCTACATCGAAGGAGACGGCTCAAGGGCAACAAAAAGTGAAAAAAAAAAAAAAGCCTGCTATTTGCTGCTCCCATAATAGACAGAAGTAAAGAGTGCCCAAAAGAGAGGTCAATTGAGGGTGGAGAGGTGTCTTGAAACTTACTCACTTATGAACAGAATACTTACTTACTTACTCACTCACTTATGAACAGAATACTTACTTACTCACTCACTTATGAACAGGATACACTCCCTTACAAACAGAATACTAACTTACTTACCCACTTATGAACACAATACACTCACTTACACACAGAATACTAACTTACTTACCCACTTATGAACACAATACACTCACTTACAAACTGAATATTGACTTACTTATCTACTTATTTACTTACGAACAGAGTACACCACCTACGCTAGACTTACGGACAGAGCGCACTCACCAGGGAAGACGAAGATGAAGATGGCTGCCATACTCCCCAGCAGCTTCACCACGATGTTGATGTTGGGCGTGAATATTGCCATCAGCATGGAGGCCGCCCACAGCAGCAACGCGATGATCTACGGACACATGCAGCTCTTAGTCACTCTCCATATAGATCCTGAAGTCTCTCTCTATTAGTTCCCAAGGCAAACAGAAAACACTACAAACATTTCTTATAGTGCAGTGTTTGGTGTTCATGTAGAAGGTAGAAAATTTGAGGACACAATGGGAAATCTCTTTAGTGTTAAGTGAAGAGTCAAAAACCTAGTTACTTTACACATAGATCCTGAAGCCTCTCTCCTAGTCCCCAAGGCAAACAGAAAACACTACAAACATTTCTTATAGTGCAGTGTTTGGTGTTCATGTAGAAGGTAGAAAATTTGAGGACACGATGGGAAATCTCTTTAGTGTTAAGTGCAGAGTCAAAAACCTAGTTACTTTACACATAGATCCTGAAGTCTCTCTCCTAGTTCCCAAGCTAAACAGAAAACACTACAAACACTTCTTATAGTGCGGTTTGGTGTTCATGTAGAAGGTAAGAAATTTAAGGACACGATGGGAAATCTCTTTAGTGTTAAGTGCAGAGTCAAAAACCTAGTTACTTTAGACATAGATCCTGAAGCCTCTCTCCTAGTTCCCAAGGCAAACAGAAAACACTACAAACATTTCTTATAGTGCAGTGTTTGGTGTTCATGTAGAAGGTAAGAAATTTAAGGACACAATGGGAAATCTCTTTAGTGTTAAGTGCAGAGTCAAAAACCTAGTTACTTTAGACATAGATCCTGAAGCCTCTCTCCTAGTCCCCAAGGCAAACAGAAAACACTACAAACATTTCTTATAGTGCGGTTTGGTGTTCATGTAGAAGGTAAGAAATTTGAGGACACGATGGGAAATCTCTTTAGTGTTTAGTGCCAAGACAAAAACCTCATCAAAACACTACAGACATTTCTTATAGTGCGCTGTTTGGTGTTCATGTAGAAGGTAAGAAATTTAAGGACACGATGGGAAATCTCTTTAGTGTTAAGTGCAGAGACATGCACTGAACTTTGAGGTAGAGGGCAGAAGACCACCAGTAAGGCCAAGGAAGACGTGGAGAAAGGTGGTGGAGGAAGATATGAGGAGGATGAACACCACGGAAGAAATGGCTATGGACCGGCAACAGTGGAGGAGGCTCATATCCCGTCCAACCCCACCATAGGGAATAAATGGACGTTAAACGATGATGAAGATGATGATGTTAAATGCCGAGTCAAAAACCACATCATTATGGACAGTATAGTTTGTTTGGCATGGAAGAACAGCGACACAAGACTTGGAAGTGTAAGAAATAGAGGAAGGATTATCGCTGGATTGAGCAAGATGGATAAGGATCAAGAAAGTCCAACCCCAAGAATGGAAGATGGATTATAAATGAAGAAGAAGAAAGAAGAATAGTAGAGCTGAGGTGCTGGCCTTGTATTTAAACCCCTTGACTGTGGATTTCCTACCAGAAGACATCACCAAGCTACAGGAATGGAACAAAAAGTGGCTGCTACAATTCAATGAAGAAAAATGTGAAGTCCTGCACCTTGGGAGGGGATATCCAGCATACCAAGACCACATGGGAAACACTCCACTATACACCACAGAGGCAGAGAAAGACCAGGGAGTATGTGTTACCAGGCTACCAGTGAAGGGGATATCCAACATACCAATACCACATGGGAAACACTCCACTATCCACCACAGAGGCAGAGAAAGACCTGGGAGTATATGTTACCAGGCTACCAGTGAAGGGATATCCAGCATACCAATACCACATGGGAAACACTCCACTATCCACCACAGAGGCAGAGAAAGACCTGTGAGTGTATGTTACCAGGCTACCAGTGAAGGGATATCCAGCATACCAATACCACATGGGAAACACTCCACTATCCACCACAGAGGCAGAGAATGACCTGGGAGTATATGTTACCAGGCTACCAGTGAAGGCGAAATCCGTGCCAACTGCAGCTGACGGGTTAACAGTGTAACTCACCCTTCTCCTCCTGGGTTCGGATATGGCAGCCTCAGTGGGTGGGATGGAGCGCAGCTGAACATATAAGTCGCCGATTGCTTCCCTGCGCAGGACGGAAAAACAGTTTACTATATCCTGTAAATTTAAAAATGTCATCTATGCTCTTCTACACATAAGAAACCATATCCACTATTGCTTTTCTATATATCAGGGAAGATCACTTAACCTGGTAGCAGCGACGGGCCAAATTTGTGGCTTTACCGTGTAGCAGCGACGGGCCAAATTTGTGGCTTTACCGTGTAGCAGCGACGGGCCAAATTTGTGCCATGATATAAACCCCCTAAAATAGATGATGCATAAACTGATCACAAATGCTTTGATATATATTTTGAAACGGTTTGTGTGATTGATGATTTTTCTCATTTTTCTCGCTTAGAGGGACCATTAAGAAACATAATCCCTGCTGCTACTGGGTTAACTATACCTTATGCTGTACAAAATGACACATCAGCTCTTCTACGTAAATTTACTAACCTTTACATCCTATTGCTTTTCTGTATATATGAAGGGGACATCAATTAACTATACCTTATGCTGTACAAAATGACATATCAGCTCTTCTACGTAAATTTACTAAGCTTTATATCCTATTGCTTTTCTGTATATATGAAGGGGACAACAATTAACTATACCTTATGCTGTACAAAATGACATATCAGCTCTACATATATTTACTAAGCTTTATATCCTATTGCTTTTCTGTATATATGAAGGGGACATCAATTAACTATACCTTATGCTGTTCAAAATGTCATCTAAATTCTTTTACATATAAGGAAACTAAACATTATTCCCTATTGCTTCCTCGTACATGAAAGAAAACCTGTTCACTATTTTTTTTTTTTTTTTTTTTTTTAAAACAAAGGAGACAGCTCAAAGGCACAAAAAAAGTAAACAATAAAAAAAAAAGCCCGCTACTCGAAACTATACTAACTAACTAATTCTATTTTCGCTCCACTTTCTTTTTAGGAGCAGTGCTTTTTTTACAGTAAAGGGTTCAAGGGCAAAAATGAATAAATAAATAAGAAAAGCTCGGTAATCACGACTCCTATATAGAGTGTAGAGATGAGTGGCCGAAAGAGAGGTCAATTTCAGATGGCTTTTTTTGGCGGGATTTTTTTTGTTTTTTGGTTTCGTTCCGCCCCTGAGCTGCTTCCTTTACTGATACTATAAAAACAAGCATCCTTACCTACTAATCACTGCTCCTATAGAGACTGTACAGATGAGTAGCCGAAAGAGAGGTCAATTTCAGATGGCTTTTTTTGGCGGGATATTTTTGTTTTTTGGTTTCGTTCCGCCCCTGAGCTGCTTCCTTTACTGATACTATAAAAACAAGCATCCCTACCTACTAATCACGAGTGTAGAGATGAGTAGCCGAAAGAGAGGTCAATTTCAGATGGCTTTTTTTGGCGGGATTTTTTTGTTTTTTGGTTTCGTTTTTGCCCTTGAGCTGCTTCCTTTACTGATACTATAAAAACAAGCATCCCTACCTACTAATCACCAGTGTAGAGATGAGTAGCCAAAAGAGGGGTCAATTTCAGATAGCTTTTTTGGCGGGCTTTTTAGTTTTTCGGGTTTCATTTTTTCCCTTGAGCTGCTTCCTTTACCGTAAAAACAAATCATCCCTACCTGACGCAGAACATGAGGATGGGGTAGGTGGTCCAGGACTTGATGGCCAGGAGGATGACGGCCAGCAGGACTTGTGGCTTGGTGGCGTCGTAGGAGAGCAGCACATCGCCGTCCACAGTGGAGCCGAAGGTCAGGTAGCCGTAGTTAGCGGAGATTGTGTACACCAGGAAGCACACCACCACGGCACTCACACAGGACTGGGGAACCAAAGAAATGCTGTGATATTTATACTCAGTTGCCAGGACTAGTAATGACTGGGAATTAACCACTTGAGTGTGAGAGAACATTGAAGATTATAGAAATGGAGGGACAGAGGGGTAGACTAACAAATATCTTAAAATATATACACAACTAACAAACAAACAAATAATAAGAAAATCAAGAAGTACAAACAATAAATAAAATACCCAATATAATATAACAGCACAAGGTATAGAGGAAAGTTGGAAAGTTTCGTTTAGTCGGCGCAACATCTGTGGTCATATGCCGCAGAGACAGAAGGGGAAAGAGTTATAGGAGAAGGGAACAGATCCCAGGAGATGGGACACAACCCCCGATTAATACCTGGTACCCATTCACTGCTGGGTGGACAGGGGCGTAGGGTATCGGAAAAGCCGCCCAAATTTTTCCACTCCACCCGGGGGTATAGAGGAAGTTGACCTTATTTGTATGTGACGCACCTTGGTGAACATTGATGCCTTGCGGTCCTTGAGGCAGGAGTAGATGGGCACACAGCTCACGTGACACTGGTAGCCGAAGCATATCGTCGGCACCACATCGAAGACCTGCAAGGAAAAATAGGTTATTGTGGGAAAGGGAAAAGGAGACTCTGATGGTTTGGACATGTAAAGAGAGCTGGGGAGGATACAGTGCTGGGAGCTGTGGAGAGATTAAAGGTAGAAGGAAGGAGACCAGTCAGTAGACCTAGGAAAAATGGGTTGTGGTTGGAAGGGGAAAGGGAAAGACTACAATGGTTTGGACATGTAAAGAGAGCAGGGGAGGATATAATGCTGGGAGCTGTGGAGAGATTAAAGGTAGAAGGAAGGAGACCAGTTGGTAGACCTTGGAAAAATTAATTGTGGTGGGGAAGGGAAAGGGAAAGACTCTGATGGTTTGGGCATGTAAAGAGAGCAGGGCAGGATACAGTGCTGGGAGCTGTGGAGAGATTAGAGGTAGAAGGAAGGAGACCAGTTAGTAGACCTAGGAAAAATGGATTGTGGTGGGGAAGGGAAAGACTCCGATGGTTTGGACATGTAAAGAGAACAGGAGATACAGTGCTGGGAGCTGTGGAGAGATTAAAGGTAGAAGGAAGGAAACCAGTTAGTAGACCTAGGAAAAATGGATTGTGGTGGGGAAGGGAAAGACTCTGATGGTTTGGACATGTAAAGAGAGCAGGGGAGGATACAGTGCTGGGAGCTGTGGAGAGATTAAAGGTAGAAGGAAGGAAACCAGTTAGTAGACCTAGGAAAAATGGATTGTGGTGGGAAACAGAAAGGGAAAGACTCTGAAGGTTTGGACATGTAAAGAGAGCAGGGCAGGATACAGTGCTGGGAGGTGTGGAGAGATTAAAGGTAGAAGGAAGGAGACCATTTGGTAGACCTAGGAAAAATGGATTGTGGAGGGGAAGGGAAAGGGAGACTCCGATGGTTTGGACATGTAAAGAGAGCAGGGCAGGATACAGTGCTGGGAGGTGTGGAGAGATTAGAGGTAGAAGGAAGGAGACCAGTTAGTAGACCTAGGAAAAATGGATTGTGGTGGGGAAGGAAAAGACTACAATGGTTTGGACATGTAAAGAGAGCAGGGGAGGATACAGTGCTGGGAGTTGTGGAGAGATTAGAGGCAGAAGGAAGGAGACCAGTTGGTAGACCTAGGAAAAATGGATTGTGGTGGGGAAGGGAAAGGGAGACTCCGCTGGTTTGGACATGTAAAGAGAGCAGGGGAGGATACAGTGCTGGGAGCTGTGGAGAGATTAAAGGTAGAAGGAAGGAGACCAGTTGGTAGACCTAGGAAAAATGGATTGTGGTGGGGAAGGAAAAGACTACAATGGTTTGGACATGTAAAGAGAGCAGGGGAGGATACAGTGCTGGGAGCTGTGGAGAGATTAAAGGCAGAAGGAAGGAGACCAGTTGGTAGACCTAGGAAAACGTGGAGAAGGTGTATACAGGACAAATTTGCCAGATTGTCTTACTCAGCCTCTTATATTTACCAACTTCCGACCCCAAAACTGTCTCGTGGACCCCAATAATGAGATTCACTTATAATTATTGTTAAAATAGTTAATTCCTGATGTTTCTTGGCAATAGTTAGGCGTCAGAAACCGGTAAATACTATGCTCTGAGTACGACAATCTGGCAACGGTGATACAGGAAGACTTGGCATTGATGGGATTGGATGAACATCAGGCGGAAGACAGAGTAGGGTGGAGGAGAGCCATAAAGCGTCCAACCGCTCAGGAAGAGTGAAAACGGACGGTAAACGAAATGATGATGATGATGATGATGATGACGGTGGGATAAAAATAAATAAGAAAATACGAGTGAAATAAAAAGTAAAATAAAAATTAAAAGAAAAGCGTCGAGATGGAATTAAAACTAAAAAAGTGTGCTGAAGTGGAGGACATACTCGAAACTATGTGTGTAAGTGGAAAAAAAATGTTTAGGTGGAATATAAGCTAAAAAATGTGTTTAAAAGGAGGAACAAAAACTTTAATATTATGTTTAGGTGGAATAAACTAAATAAATGTTTAAATGGAATAAAAAGTCAAGTAATACAATAACAATGAAAAAATTGCACTTAGGTGGAACAAAAACAAAAAAAATGCGTTTAAATGGAATAAAAAACTCAATGTCTTTAAGTGAAATACAAATATGTTTAATTGAATTATTTATCATTTATTTATTTTGTTTTAACCCGGTAGCAGCGGGGATCATGTTTCTTAATGGTCCCTCTAAGCGAGAAAAATGAGAAAAAATCACCCCTCACACAAGCCATTTCATAATATATATCAAAGCATTTGTGATCAGATTATGCATCATCTATTTTGGGGGTTAAAATCATGGCAAAAATTTGGCCCATCGCTGCTACACGGTAAAGCCACAAATTTGGCCCGTCGCTGGTACACGGTAAAGCCACAAATTTGGCCTGTCGCTGCTACACGGTAAAGCCACAAATTTGGCCCGTCGCTGCTACATGGTAAAGCCACAAATTTGGCCCGTCGCTGCTACACGGTAAAGCCACAAATTTGGCCCGTCGCTGCTACATGGTAAAGCCACAATTTGGACCTTCGCTGCTACACGGTAAAGCCACAAATTTGGCCCGTCGCTGCTACACGGTAAAGCCACAAATTTGGCCCGTCGCTGCTACACGGTAAAGCCACAAATTTGGCCCGTCGCTGCTACATGGTAAAGCCACAAATTTGGCCCGTCACTGCTACACGGTAAAGCCACAAATTTGGCCCGTCGCTGCTACACGGTAAAGCCACAAATTTGGCCCGTCGCTGCTACCAGGTTAAGTGGAATGAAAGCTTACCTGAGTCCACGCCACATCGAAATCGTTGATGGGCCCGGGGTCGTAGTCGCCGGAATAGAACTCCGTGACGATGATGACGGCCAGGTACCAGATGGACACAACACCAACGTAACTGGAAAAAATGCTCGTGCTCAATCAACATTACACTTCAGCGGATCTGTTGCATGAAAGGAATCCAACGCCTTTATAAATCTGTACACAAAACACACTCAACATTACGGTGTATGGAAAATTATACAAAAGGAATCCAATGTCTTTTTAAAACTATGCAAAAAATAAAAGGATCCATGAAGACTAGAAGAGGACAGACAATCTATGTGAAAAAAATGTTTAAACCCAATAGACTATATGCCTCATGGAATTATTGCATGAAAGGAATCCAACACCTTTTTAACCCCTTGCCTGCCAATTTCCTACCAGAAGACATCACCAAGCTACAGGAATGGAGCAAAAAGTGGCTGCTACAATTCAATGAAGAAAAATGTAAAGTCCTGCACCTTGGGAGGGGATATCCAGCACACCAATACCACATGGGAAACACTCCACTATCCACCACAGAGGCAGAGAAAGACCTGGGAGTGTATGTTACCAGGCTACCAGTGAAGGGATATCCAGCACACCAATACCACATGGGAAACACTCCACTATCCACCACAGAGGCAGAGAAAGACCTGGGAGTGTATGTTACCAGGCTACCAGTGAAGGAATATCCAGCATACCAATACCACATGGGAAACACTCCGCTATCCACCACAGAGGCAGAGAAAGACCTGGGAGTGTATGTTACCAGGCTACCAGTGAAGGGATATCCAGCACACCAATACCACATGGGAAACACTCCACTATACACCCCAGAGGCAGAGAAAGACCTGGGAGTGTATGTTACCAAGCTACCAGTGAAGGGATATCCAGCATACCAATACCACATGGGAAACACTCCACTATCCACCACAGGGGCAGAGAAAGACCTGGGAGTATGTTACCACTTACCAGGCTACCAGTGAAAGCCAAATCTGTGCCAATCGCAGAGGATGGGTTTAACCTTTTCACAAAATACAAGGATCAATGGAAAGTAGAAAAGAGCAGACTGTTTATGTATGGTAAAGACTACATATGGTAAACTACCCACATGCTGTCCTGAAGACCACCTATCAACCCAAACTCTAGATTAACTTTCCAGAGGATCAAAAATAAGCTCCGGGGGACAGCATGCACTACACAAGATGGGGCCACTATAAACACACTTGCCTGAGCCATAACAGGGTGGGGCTGACCATCAGGCCCCACCAAGAAACCCTACAAGCACCACTGGCTAAGAAAATAAATAAATAAACTACTTTTTAACCCGGTAGCAGCGGGGATCATTTTTCTTAATGGTCCCTCTAAGCGAGAAAAATGAGAAAAAATCATCCTTCACACAAACCATTTCATAATACATATCAAAGCATTTGTGATCAGATTATGTATCATTTATTATGGGGGGTTTATATTATGGCACAAATTTGGCCCGTCGCTGCTACACGGTAAAGCCACAAATTTGGCCCGTCGCTGCTACACGGTAAAGCCACAAATTTGGCCCGTCGCTGCTACACGGTAAAGCCACAAATTTGGCCCGTCGCTGCTACACGGTAAAGCCACAAATTTGGCCCGTCGCTGCTACACAGTAAAGCCACAAATTTGGCCCGTCGCTGCTACACAGTAAAGCCACAAATTTGGCCCGTCGCTGCTACACAGTAAAGCCACAAATTTGGCCCGTCGCTGCTACACGGTAAAGCCACAAATTTGGCCCGTTGCTGCTACCGGGTTAAAGTCTTCCTTCGTGATCTCTTGGTTTCGTATTCACAGTTTTTTTTGTATATACATTATTGTTTCGTTTATATTTTCTTACAGGCAAAAAGAGGAAGCAAAATTTGTTATGAATAAGCAACTAACAAGAACGCCGCCCCCTCACCTCATGTAGCGCAGGCCGTCTATCCTCTTGAGGCAGCACGGGAAGATGAGCAGCAGGGAGGACACGGTCATGGTAAACTTGCGGTTCAGGTACCAGGAGTGGCAGAAGTCGCTCCCCAAAAAGGAGGCGAAGGCTGAAAGGACAGAAAAAGAAATATACAATGATTTATTTACCAGAGGAGGAAGTTAAGGCCATAAAAAGAAGTATACACTGATTTATTTACCAGAGGAGGAAGTTAAGGCCATAAAAAGAAATATACGCCGATTTATTCACCAAAGAAGGAAGTTAAGGCCATAAAAAGAAGTATACACTGATTTATTTACCAAAGGAGGAAGTTAAGGCCATAAAAAGAAATATACACTGATTTATTTACCAAAGAAGGAAGTTAAGGCCATAAAAAGAAATATACACTGATTTATTTACCAATGGAGGAAGTTAAGGCCATAAAAAGAAATATACACTGATTTATTCACTAAAGAAGGAAGTTAAGGCCATAAAAAGAAATATACACTGATTTATTTACCAATGGAGGAAGTTAAGGCCATAAAAAGAAATATACACTGATTTATTTACCAATGGAGGAAGTTAAGGCCATAAAAAGAAATATACACTGATTTATTCACTAAAGAAGGAAGTTAAGGCCATAAAAAGAAATATACACTGATTTATTTACCAATGGAGGAAGTTAAGGCCATAAAAAGAAATATACACTGATTTATTCACTAAAGAAGGAAGTTAAGGCCATAAAAAGAAATATACACTGATTTATTTACCAAAGAAGGAAGTTAAGGCCATAAAAAGAAATATACACTGATTTATTCACTAAAGAAGGAAGTTAAGGCCATAAAAAAGTGATAAAGCTAACACACAAAACCTCATCCCACAATTTTTTTTAATACCGAAGAAGGAAGTTAAGGGCAAATAAAAATGGTCTTAATCTCAATGGTCTTAATCTCAATGGTCTTAATCTCAATGGTCTTAATCTCAATGGCCTTAATCTCAATGGTCTTAATCCCAATGGTCTTAATCCCAATGGTCTTAATCTCAATGGTCTTAATCTCAATGGTCTTAATCTCAATGGTCTTAATCTCAATGGCCTTAATCTCAATGGTCTTAATCTCAATGGCCTTAATCTCAATGGTCTTAATCTCAATAGTCTTAATCTCAATGGTCTTAATCTCAATGGTCTTAATCTCAATGGTCTTAATCTCAATGGTCTTAATCCCAATGGTCTTAATCTCAATGGTCTTAATCTCAATGGTCTTAATCTCAATGGTCTTAATCTCAATAGTCTTAATCTCAATGGTCTTAATCCCAATGGTCTTAATCTCAATAGTCTTAATCTCAATGGTCTTAGTCTCAATGGTCTTAATCTCAATGGTCTTAATCTCAATGGTCTTAATCTCAATAGTCTTAATCTCAATGGTCTTAATCCCAATGGTCTTAATCTCAATAGTCTTAATCTCAATGGTCTTAATCTCAATGGTCTTAATCTCAATGGTCTTAATCTCAATGGTCTTAATCTCAATAGTCTTAATCTCAATGGTCTTAATCTCAATGGTCTTAATCTCAATAGTCTTAATCTCAATGGTCTTAATCTCAATGACCTTAATCTCAATGGTCTTAATCTCAATGGTCTTAATCTCAATGGCCTTAATCTCAATGGTCTTAATCTCAATGGTCTTAATCTCAATAGTCTTAATCTCAATGGTCTTAATCTCAATGGTCTTAATCTCAATGGTCTTAATCTCAATGGTCTTAATCTCAATGGTCTTAATCTCAATGGTCTTAATCTCAATGGTCTTAATCTCAATGGTCTTAATCTCAATGGTCTTAATCTCAATAGTCTTAATCTCAATGGTCTTAATCTCAATAGTCTTAATCTCAATGGCCTTAATCTCAATGGTCTTAATCTCAATGGCCTTAATCTCAATGGTCTTAATCTCAAGTCTTAATCTCAATGGTCTTAATCTCAATGGTCTTAATCTCAATAGTCTTAATCTCAATGGTCTTAATCTCAATGACCTTAATCTCAATAGTCTTAATCTCAATGGTCTTAATCCCAATGGTCTTAATCTCAATGGTCTTAATCTCAAGTCTTAATCTCAATGGTCTTAATCTCAATGGCCTTAATCTCAATGGTCTTAATCTCAATGGTCTTAATCTCAATGGCCTTAATCTCAATGGTCTTAATCTCAATGGTCTTAATCCCAATGGTCTTAATCTCAATGGTCTTAATCTCAATAGTCTTAATCTCAATGGTCTTAATCTCAATGACCTTAATCTCAATGGTCTTAATCTCAATGGTCTTAATCTCACCCTGTGTCACTAAAGGTACTTCCTATCTTATTATACCTGGGACTATATTCTTGATTTGCTTGTTTATAAATGTAATGTAAATATAATTAGGTATAAGTGATTCATTTAACTGTGTTGTTTTACTTTGAGTTGTTCGTCGCTAAAAGCTGTCACGCCTTCTTTTGGTGACGCAACACAGCATTTTTATTACCAAAGGAGGCGGTCTAGGGCATATAAAAAAAATAGGGATAAATCTAGCTAAACACTGCTCCTACAAAAACTACATATAAAGTGATAACTGCATTTTCCCTTGAACTGTTCCTTTGTTGTAAAAAAAATAGGGATAAATCTAGCTAAACACTGCTCCTACAAAAACTACATATAAAGCGATTACTGCATTTTCCCTTGAACTGTTCCTTTGTTGTAAAAAAAAGAGGGATAAATCTAGCTAAACACTGCTCCTACAAAAACTACATATAAATTGATAACTGCATTTTGCCTTGAACTGTTCCTTTGTTGTAAAAAAAAAGAGGGAAAAATCAAGCTGAACACTGCTCCTACAAAAACTACATATAAAGTAATAACTGCATTTTCCCTTGAACTGTTCCTTTGTTGTAAAAAAAAATAGGGAAAAAATCAGACTGAACAATGCTCCAACAAAAACTACATATAAAGTAATAACTGCATTTTCCCTTGAACTGTTCCTTTGCTTAAAAAAAAATAAGCCGAGTGTTAAGATTCTGACCTCTATCGAACTGGTCGCCGATGATGATGATGAAGGTGATGCAGGTGACGAAGCAGTACACGGCGATGCACAGCGCGGCCGCCATGCCCCAGCCCAGACTGCACATCTCTAACACTAACTGCACGGGGAGACACGACTCTTAGCGGAACAGCTCCTGCGTGTTTTGCCGAGGCTTGATGGAGGCTTAGGGCATTTTTTAAACACTTCAGCACCCAAGCAAATATTTAACAAGACTTTCATTAGAGTTTGTGTCATTTTCTTGGGTAGTTTTATGACCCTGGTGGTAGTTTGACCCTTCTTCTGTACCATGAACCTTAAAAACACTCATTACAACCCGTCTGATCCCCTTTATGGCCTTGGGAAATAGCTGATTGAGAGATTGAGCGAGTGAGAGAGTTTGACAAGGCTCTCGTGGGCATTTGGGTCATTTCCAGGGGTAGTTTTATGACCCTGGTGGTAGTTTGACCCTTCTTCTGTACCATGAATCAAAAAAAAACTTATTAGAACCTAACTGATTTTTTACAAGTTAACTAATGTGGAATGAACACTTAATTTCTATGAGTTTATAAGTGTGGAATATAGTTTTTTCACTTACTTCCTGATATGTTTTGCAGTTGCGTTCGCTCCCACACTTGGCGATGATGACGAGGGACCCTAAAGCTAAAGCAGTAAATATCTGAAAGAAAATCATACAATATAACTAATGGTTTGAGTCTGTATATTTGAGAGTACAGTGCTCCCTCTTTGTGAGATCAATTAACTATGGGAAAAACTGAATATCAAATGTGGGAGCAACGATTAGCAGAAAGTTGGAAAGTTTCATTTAGTCGGCGCAAAATCTGTAGTCATATGCCGGAGAGAGACAGAAGGAGAAGAAATTAAAGGAGAAGGGAAAAATTTTGGAAAGTTTCGTTTAGTCGGCACAACATCTGTGGTCATATGCCGGAGAGAGAGATAGAAGGGGAAGGAGTTATAGGAGAAGGGAACAGATCACAGGAGATGAGACACAACCCCCAATTAATACCTGTACCCATTGACTGCGTAGGGTATCGGAAAGGCCACCCAAATTTTTCCACTACGCCTGGGAATCGAACCCGGGCTCTCTTGGTGCAGCGATTAGCGGGCTTTTTTTCTACACTTTCTTTTTGTTGCCCCTTGAGTTGCTTCCTGTGCATAAAATAAATAAAATAAAATAAATGAAGCCCTGAAATGTTTGGGTATACGGGCCCTGCATACACATTAACCGAGGTGAAAACTGCAGGTACTCACACCATGCACCAAGTTGCCGGTCACTATTCCCCCAGCCTCGTGGAACGCCCGGGGGAAATTAAGCAGCCCAGCACCCAGGGCAGCGTTGACTATGAGGAACACTGCTTTGTACCATGAGATCCCTGGGAAGAAATATAGACGTAATGAATTCCTGGTGCAAAATATATAAATTCCTGAATGCCTGGAAATATATATTATGCTACAGAAAACCTGATGATAAATATACAAGTTACTGAACACTTGGCAATAACTACATAAACTCCTGTATGTCACTCCCTCAGGAATGACCCAATGGAAGAGATGTTTTGCAGATTACAGGTTAAAGAAGGGAAAGCATCTACAAGTCACACTGAACAACGGATACTCAGAATACATGTGAAAAAAATAAAATCAACCTAAACAACACTTCCTAGACTCAAATGGAGATGTGTTGCAGCTTACAGGTTAAAAGGGAAGACAATATACAAGTCACACTAAACTACAAATATACAGGAAACAATGAAAACAAGAATATTCAACCTAACACACAAACAATTCATTGGCTCCCTCACCCGGTTCCTCCTCAAAGCTTCTGGTAAGGAGTTGACACGGGGCGAAGATATCCACGTGTTGGTCCCTGGTGGCTGGCGGCTCGGCGTCCGTTAGGAGAGCCACCCCATCCTCCTGCTCCGGCCGCACCCTATACTCGGGGACGGCCGCCACCACAACCACTGGCGGGCTCGCAGGGCGTCTGCGGCTGTTCTTTGCTGACATTGCCGCGACCACCGCCACGACCCCGTCCACCTCCTCCGTGCCGGCCCCATCTTGTGACATGACTGTGCTGGAGTGACAAAGAAAATAGTGATGAGAGAGAGTGACTAAGATGATGGACAGACTGTGAAGGAGAGAAAATAAACAACTGTAATATGCCTAAAGAAATGGTAATAAGATAAAAAGATGAGGGAAATACGTACTGACAGAGAAGGTGAAACAGTGGAATGATAAATGGAAACAGCAATGAAAAAAAGTCTGAAGTGATGGAAATACTGCTGAGGAATAAAGTGAAAATAAACTGTAGAATGTTAAACGAAAATAATGATGAGCGTAAAAGACTAAGATGAAGGAAAAACTGACATAAACAACTGTGAAATGCCTAAAGAAATAGTCATAAGAGAAAGAGAATAAGACAAAGAAACTTAAAACAGTGAAATGCTAAAAGGAATAATGAAAGAAGGAAGGAAGGAAAGAAGAAAGGAAACAAGGAAGGAAGGGAAGGAAGGAAGGGAAAGAAGGAAGGAAGGAAGGAAGGGAAGGAAACAAGGAAGGAAAAAAGGAAGGAAGGAAAGAAGGAAGGAAGGAAGGAAGGAAGGAAACAAGGAAGGAAGGGAAGGAAGGAAGGGAAAGAAGGAAGGAAGGAAGGAAAAAAGGAAGGAAGAAAAGAAGGAAGGAAGGAAGGAAGGAAACAAGGAAACAAGGAAGGAAGGGAAGGAAGGAAGGGAAAGAAGGAAGGAAGGAAGGAAGGAAGGAAGGAAACAAGGAAGGAAGGGAAGGAAGGAAGGAAGGAAGGAGGGGAAGGAAACAAGGAAGGAAAAAAGGAAGGAAGGAAAGAAGGAAGGAAGGAAACAAGGAAGGAAGGAAAGAAGGAAGGAAAGAAGGAAGGAAAGAGGGAAGGAAACAAGGAAGGAAACAAGGAAGGAAGGAAGGAAGAAAGGAGGGGAAAGAAGGAAGGACAGAAGGAAGGAAGGAAGCAGGTGAAGGAGTTTGAAAAGTAAGCAACAACCCATCTATATAAATAAAATACCCACAGCAAAAACACTAAACACACGAGGGCCTGCCGGGGAGCTGGATGCATATAGTACCTGACCTGTAGCTCTCCTTCCAAACACAGAGGGGTGGCCGAGGAGTGGACCAGAACCATAACTTATCCACTGAAGCAGGTATGACTGTTATGGCCTTTGGGATATGGACCAGGTAGGGCACTGATAAGCTTAAGGACTTGCTAGATGTGCATTTAACTCTTAAAACCCTGTACTCATTCACTAGTCCACCTTACACACACTGAGGCTTTAGAAGATTATAAAAGCCATGTTGAAGACCCATCTAGTGTTTCTTTTTCCCTGTATATATTAAAGGTAAGGATACTGGAAAGGGAAGAATGCACAATCTGGTAACATACAGAATAGACAACCAGTCCAGAGATAAGCCTAACCAATGCTTGCAGGAGGTACACATAACCTTTTCCCTGTGATTATTACATTTTAAAGGGCTTACCAAGTATTCTGCTGTATATATGAACTATCACACTTTAACCCCTTGACTGTGGATTTCCTACAAGAAGACATCACCAAGCTACAGGAATGGAGCAAAAAGTGGCTGCTACGATTCAATGAAGAAAAATGTAAAGTCCTGCATCTTGGGAGGAGAAATCCAGCATACTAATGCCACATGGGGAACACTCCACTATCCACCAAAGAGGCAGAGAAAGACATGGGAGTATATGTGACCAGGCTACCAGTGAAGGCGAAACCCGTGCCAATCGCAGTGGACGGGTTAATAATTTTCCTGTCCGTCATGAAAAACACCATTCACGACATACTTTGTGGGCATACCTGTTTCTTTCATCACTTAAACTTCCCACTAATTACAAAATGGGTTTAAGTATCAAGACAGTACCCACCACAAGACAAGTTAACTAATGACCCAAGGAAATTAATTATGCTAATGAGTGCTGTCATGAGGAAGATTAAATAAGATACACATTAACATACCAACAGACATTAACCACCACAAGACAAGTTAACTAATGACCCAAGGAAACTAATTATGCTAACAAGTGTCACTGAGTCCTGAAGGCTGTCATGAGCAAGATTAAATTATATATGCGGTACATTAACAAATTAACAGAACAAAACAACAGACATTAACCACCACAAGACAAGTTAACTAATGACCCAAGGTAACTAATTATGCTTACGAGCGCCACTGTGTACGGAAGGTTGTCATGAGCGAGCTTTAATAAGATATACATTAACATAACAACAGAACAAAGCAACAGATATTAACCACCACAAGACAAGTTAACTAATGACCCACGGAAACTGATTATGCTAACGAGTGCCACTGTGTCCTGAAGGCTGCCAAGAGGAAAATTAGGTAAAATATACATAAACATACCAACAGAACAAAGCAACAGACATTAACCACCACAAGACAAGTTAACTAATGACCCACGGAAACTGATTATGCTAACAAGTGCCACTGTGTCCTAAAAGCTGTCATGAGCAAGATTTAATAAGATATACACTAACACAGCAGGAGAATGAAGCAATGGACACCAGGAATATTCACAGAGATAATATATAATAGGCCATGCAAGCTCTTTATGCTAATGTGTGTTATGTATCAAAGAAGGTATGAGTTGAGAGAGATAAAATCAAGTACTGCTACAAATTAAAACTGACCCGAACACTGACCAACACAAACACATCATATATTTTTTTTACAGCAGAGGAAGCAGCTAAAGAGGAGAAAAAAGTCCAATAAGCAAAGAAAATTAAAACCACCCCCAACACTGACCAACACATACACATCATATATTTTTTTACAGCAGAGGAAGCAGATAAAAAGGAGAGAAAAGTCCAATGAGAGACAAAATTAAAACCACCCCCAGCACTGACCAACACAAACACATCATATATTTTTTTTACAGCAGAGGAAGCAGCTAAAGAGGAGAGAATACACATCATATATTTTTTTACAGCAGAGGAAGCAGATAAAAAGGAGAGAAAAGTCCAATGAGAGAGAAAATTAAAACCACCCCCAGCACTGACCAACACAAACACATCATATATTTTTTTTTTACAGCAAAGGAAGCAGATAAAGAGTGGAGAGAAAAGTCCAATGAGAGACAAAATTAAAACCAACCCCAACAATAAGAAACACAAACACATCACATACTTTTTTTTACAGCAGAGGAAGCAGCTAAAGGGGAGAAAAAAAGTCCAATGATCAAAGAAAATTAAAACCACCCCCAACACTGGCCAACACAAACACATCATATACTTTTTTTACAGCAGAGGAAGCAGCTAAAGGGGAGAAAAAAAAAGTCCACTGAGCAAACAAAATTAAAACCGACCCCAACACTGACCAACACAAACACATCACATACTTTTTTTACGGCAGAGGAAGCAGCTAAAGGGGGGAAAAAAAGTCCAATGATCAAAGAAAATTAAAACCACCCCCAGCAATGACCAACACAAACACATCACAATTTTTTTTTTTTCTTTTTTTTTTTACAGCAGAGGAAGCAGTTAACGGGGGAGAAAAAGTCCAATGAGAAACAAAATTAAAACCAACCTGAACAATGACCAACACAAACACATCATATATATTTTTTTTTACAGCAGAGGAAGCAGTTAAACACGGAAGAAAAGTCCAATGAGAGACATAATTAAAACCGACAAGCAATATGAATACTCACTAACCATCTACACAACAATCAAAATCAAAACTTCTCCACCCCAGCACTGACAGGACATATAAATACTCACAAGCCTTCTACAGAACAAACAAAATAATAATCACTTCACTCCAGCACTGACAGGCCACATAAATAGACTCACAAACCTTCTACAGAACAAACAGAAGAAAGAAACAAAACACAATTACTAACAATCCATATGAATCACAATATATAGAACAAACAAAATCATATAGCCCTAATCACTTCACCCCAGCACTGACAGGCCACATAAATAGACTCACAAACCTTCTACAGAACAAACAGAAAAAAAAAGAAAACTCTATTACTAACACACCATATGAATCACAATATATAGAACAAACAAAATCATATAAAATCATATAATCACTTCACCCCAGCACTGACAGGCCACATAAATAGACTCACAAACCTTTTACAGCACAAAAAAAATAATAATCACTTCACCCCAAGCACTGACAAGCCACAAAAATAGCCACACACACAACACTAATACCTCTGCCAGGGCTACACACACACGCTGCCTCAACCTCCAAGGAAATGTCTGGCTGGAGGACATTCAGGACAGACAGACAGACACTTGACCTCCAGACACACTCCTAAACACTGGCCCATTGTGCTGTGACCTCGATAACTATGTAGCTACTGAGGAGAGTGCAAATGTTCAGCTACAGAGGAAATATGAGGGTGAATCTTAAGAATTAACACTCCACCCCCTCCTCTGCCACTCCAGCCCACCCCTTACCCCCCAAAACAAGCCTGGGGACCTGTGGGAAATTGGGGTTTTGGGGGTGGAAAGGAAAACTCACTGAAAAATGGGCCTCCAAAAATTACATAAGATTAACCAAAGTAGGTAGAATTGGATGATCTGAAGGTGTGAGGGTGTGTGGAGTGTTATGTGTCAACCAGGTAGTCGTGAGTGACAAGTTAATGAGATCTGACCTGTAATAACGAAGGGATTTATTTATTTATTTATTTTTTTTTTTTTTACAGCACAGAGAGCAACTCAAGGCCAACAAAAAGATGTAAAAAAAAGCCCACTAAAAAAAAAGGCCTGCTAAAAAAAAAGCCTGCGTATAGAAAGAAAGTTCTAGCATAAAGAATAGTTGATCTTGTAGGATTAGAAAAATATTAAAAGCTCAGTTAGATAATCTGTCACCCATGGCTACCTGACCAGCTTAAGATATCCTAATTCTTCAAGATCAACAGTTTCCTAGTGAGATATGTCTGCTTTCTGAATGGTTATACGCATTTCACTTCCTTACCCTTTTTATATCCTACGTAATTATTAAATGTAAGATTCATTAACCTGTCCCTCTCGGCTACCTGTTTAACTTAATACATTCTCAAACCTACAAGATCAACTATTTGCAAGGACTTTCTGAACAGTTATATGCATTTCCCTTCCTTCCATACGCATTTTAGATCCTACGTAGTTATTACAGGTAAGATGTCATTAACCAGTCACCTACGGCCACCTGAAAACTTAAGTAACTGCGTAGGATAAAAAGTAAAATGTATGGGAAGTAAAATGCGTCTCAGAGTTCAACAACCTCTACCAACCTAACTGGAAAACGCTGGATCTTGTGAGGTTACGCCCACCTGGTAGTTGTGAGGGACAGATCGATGACAGGTTAATTGCCTCAACCTACCTGTGGGTGTGGGCGTGACCCCGCGCGGCCCCAGGAGGAGGAATGTTTACGTTTGTGGGCGATCACGTGGACCCTGCGTGCCGCCCAACTAACGGGGTCACTATACCATACATACCCATAGAACAGTGTAATAGAACCAAAACTGTAGCTATTATGTGTGCCGCCCAACTAAATACACCATACACGCCCATAGAACAGTGTAATAGGACCAAAACTGCAGCTATTATATGTGCCGCCCAACTACGGGGTCACATATAATACACACCCATAGAACCAATCTGGGAACAGTAGTACGTAGACTCGAGTAAGGCAATTAAAAGGCAAAGTGTGTGATTAAGCAACAGAGATAATCAAGAGGAAGTAGACCTATGAAGCAATAATAAGAAAATAAGGATATATAAGTGCACTGCCTAGTTCTGTTTATATAACCCCATAGAACACAAAATTTAAAGTAGAGATTCGCGTAACACAACTGAAAACCAAAATATGTGATGAATAACTAGAAAAGGTGGATCAGTGAAGCCATACAAACCGATATAATTCAAAATAAGACATGGATATAGGAGTGAAAGATGGTATAATCAATCCTACACATCCTTATAACCCATATATACATCAATTTTACATATATAGAGAATCATAACTCACACACACACACACATTAGACAGCTATCCCACAGACCCCAATAAAATACAAGGGTGACAGGGCTATTTAACATGGTCTAAACTATCCCATACACCCATATAGCACACCGTAGTAGGTTAATATCACTATACACACCTAAATAAGATACCTAAAGGAGGATTAAACTGCCTTTGACACTCACAATACACTTGGCTGAGGTTGCGTAACTAGTGTAGCGTAGCACGTGGAGAGGGACAAGGGAGGCGGGGAAGAGACTAACCACTAACCAGACCAACCAGACTGACCCCTTGCCATTTATGTAGTCTCAAGGTCATGATTTATCCTGTGATTCACTTGGATGCTCGCTAAATAAAGACTGGCTTCGTGCTGAGATGATTTATGGGTGGTGCTTTTAAATATCCTAGCAGCAAGAAGTAGACTAAATGGTTAATTGGTATATTGTTAGACGCTTCCAGGTCTCACATTTACTATTTTCAAAGGCCAAAAATGAGACAAGTTGGGTTCTAATGAGTGGGTTTTTTGGGGTTCATGATACATAAGAAGAGTCAAACTATCACAAGGGCCAGAAAACTACCTCTGGAAACGCCCAAAACTCCTACGAAAGCCTTGTCAAGTACGTGTTCTTGGGAGTCGAAATGTTTAAAAATACGAGCTCAATAAATGGTTGGGGGATAATGCTTCTAGTGTTGAGAGAGAGAGAGAGAGAGAGAGAGAGAGAGAGAGAGAGAGAGAGAGAGAGAGAGAGAGAGAGAGAGAGAGAGAATGATGTGTAAGTGAATAATGGAAATGCTAAGACACATACCAATCCATCATCTTACGACAACTAATATTTCAAGGACATATTACGTAATGAACCATACCTTTTTTTCATAAGGGGAGGGTGCTTGACGTTTACATAAGACTTTCACACTATCCAATACAGTGACCTCCATGTATAATTTTGTCTGCATAACATATTACATAATCAACCATAACCTTATTTATTTTTAAGGGTAGGGTGCTTGACCTTTACATAAGACTTTCACACTATCAAATACAGTGACCTCCATGTATAATTCTGTCTGCATAACCAAACTAGTATGTTATTGTGTAGTCCTTTTAATTTTCTATTCATTTATTATATGCAACAAAACCTCCTCCCTAAACTTGCATAGAAACCTAGACTAAAGTTTTATGAGGTATTCAAGTGTAAATAAGTCTCAAAACCAAATTTGACGTTTTATTATAAAATTCAAATGATTATTCAGCCATAGCAGAGTATTTCAGTGTATTACTCTGGTGTTTTTGTTTAATTTTTTCAATAATAAAGTATTGGGCCAATTTTACAAACACATACATTCCAAAATTTCCTTGATCAGTGTTTCGGAAATGATCATCCTAAAATTCCTGGTAAACTTTGGTTCCAGTTCACTATGGAAGTTGCATTGCGGCGTTGGGTGAAAAATCAGTAGAGACAATCAGCGTACTCCTTATAATTATCTAAACTACGATTGTAAAGTAAAAAAAAAATCTTTGGCGGTATAAACTACATGTCGGTGCCATCAGGTTGTGTGTTCTGGATTAGTGTTATGTTGTCGCCTTTCAGGAGGATGCGACCTGCAAGAGAGAAAAAAGAACCATCAGAATATCAAATTATGAGAATGTTTTGTGACGAGAGGTCCATAATTGACTGCCTAAGAACTAAGAGTAAGCATTAAAACCTCTCCTAATGACCATTCTTTAAAAACTCAATAAGTGACTGTTCTGAATAAATCTTATCCATGATGCATACACTTGCCTGTCACCTTGTATTATGAGAAAACACTTGGCTCCATCTTTTTTAACACATCAAAACACTTGCCTATAGTCTTTTAGCATGAGTAAACACTTGCCCATCATCTATCAACATCAAGAAACACTTATCTATCCTCCATGGCCATTATTTTTTTGTACAAACTTGCTATCATCTTTTAACATAAGGAAACACTTATTTCTAATCTATGGAAATTTGTACAAACTTGCTGTCATCTTTTAACATAAGCAAACACTTGTCTGTCATCTATTAACATCAGTAAATATTTTCCTACTTTGTTAACATCTGTAACTACTTCCCTACGATCTATTAACATAAATAAACACTTGCCTATAGTCTGTTAACATGAGTAAATGCTTGCCTATCATCAGTTAACATTTGTACAAACTTCCCGTGCAGTGGAAATGAGTTATATAAGAGATGCATGTGGTGTTTTAGGATGGGATGGAGAAAGTACGTAATGAAAGCATGTATGCCCGGTTTGGTATGGGTGCGACAGCGAAAAGAGTGGAGTGTGGAGTGTTGGAGTGGGTGAAGTGTGGTGCATTGAGATGGTTTGGACACGTGATGAGAATGGGGAGAATGAATTCGTGAAGAGTGTACGAGGGAAGGATTGAGGGAGTGGGTGTCAGGAGAAGACCACCTGTGAAGTGAATCAATAGGGTGAGTGAGTATTGGAGCGAGAGAGTTGAAGTAGCAGGACTGAGTGTGCTGAGAGGGAGTGCCAGAACAGGGAGAGATGGAGACACTTCTGCCGTGGCCACCCCCTGAAGGGAAGTTTCCGCGAGGGAGCAGCGCGTCGGATATATAGATAGATAGATAGATGCCTATTAGCTCTTAACATGAGTATATACTTGTCTAGCACTGTTAACATGAGGAAATACTTGTCTATTGCTTGTTAACATTAGTGCACATTTGCCTATAGTCTGTTAACATCAGGAAATACTTGCCTATCGCCTTCCTGGTTCCCTTCTTCATCTGGAACTCCTCGGCCTGGTCCAGCATCACATTCATGTACTCGTCGAACCCGATGATGTGGCCCTCAATGCGCAGGTTTTGGTTCTCATACAGCCACACCTGGACTCTCGCTCTTGACTGAAGGTACCTGAAGATTAAGTTCTGAAGGGTCTGTTAAGGAAAATTCTGGGGACCTTTGAGAAATTTTGTATGTAGAAATAGGAACATAAATCTGTTTATTTTTATTTTTATGCATAAGTAAGATGGAGCACTATAAAATGGTTGCCTGCACCATAACAAGCTGAGGCTGACCACCAAGAACCACCAAGAAAGTCTACCAGCACCATAGGCACAACGTAAAAAAAGCAGATGTAGCCTAAAGTAAAAAGAGTAAAAATAAAATTGCTCATCTTGCATTTCCTTACTCCAGCAATAAGTTTTACATGCAAATGAAAATAAACCCAAACAAGCACCAAATTTTCCATTTTACAATAAATTGCTAAGCTCATTGACTTTTTTTAGCAAGTTTTCTTTTTATTTATATGCTGGAAATCAAACAAAAAACAACCTAACCTAACTTGCTATGAAAAAAGGCTACACTATTAACCAAACACATTCAACCAACCCAACCTAACCTCATCTACAGGGGGAAGAGGGGGCCATCAAACTTCCACCCTCTCACTGGGTTACAAAATATGCGTATGTAAACACATACTATGCACTCAACTCTCACAAGGCGATTGTCAACGTCTCCTCGTGTTAGCGAAACATCTTAATTGAAGTTCTGAAAAATCATAAACAATATTTTTGACACTTGTTAATTTGCGAGGTATTTATCCAGAATCACACCCAACTCATGGCAGTGATTGATTATGTAATTTTCTGATAATTTCAATGTGCAAATAGTAAATTACTCATTTTTTGAGAGTTCAATTTAATTAAGAGACGATATGCTACCCTCCTTGCCGGCGACGGACTACTATTTTAGGGACAATGACTGAGTATTTAGAAGCGCTAGGTCACTACACGCTAGGTCAAGGTGGCATTTTAATAAGTTTAAGAGAACACGGCAGGGCAGGACACGGGTTTAGTGGTGACCTGCTACGCTGTATAGAAAGGGCCGTGATTCTGTATATTAACCGATGATCCTGGGCGATAAAGACGTTGAAATTAATAATGCCGGAAATAGTGAAAACAGGCATATGGCGGTAAGCTGGCTGGGCACTGAGGGCGGGGAGACCACAAACAACAGATCTCTAGCCTCACCAAACACCTGAACACCCTCACAAACATGACACAGATAAAGACACGGACAATAATAAAGACAGAAGTGATATTAAAGACACAGGTAACGTTGAAAATAAAACAACATACACTCGGGACTCTAAAACGTTCATGGCAAGTTCAACATTCACATCAAACATGGTATATAAGTAAAGACACATAGACACAGAGACTATAATAAAGACACAAATAATAATAAAAAATAAAACCATACACACTCGGGCCTCACAAACGTTCACGCTAAGACCACCAAACAAACCCCAAAATAAACCCCAAAAACGTTTCTTCTCGGCAAAAGGATACGATGGGCAGCACCATAACCTTCTGGACCTTGGATTTGGGAGCGTAAGACATCTTGGAAGGGTTTACTTGTGCCTAAATATCGAAAAAGAACAAGAGGAAGCAGAAGTCACACGCCGCCAACGCTTAACACGATGTTGTAGGAATAAATTCGTAATCGCAAAATAACTCGCATGGAGAGGTCCAACTTGCTTAATTTTTTCTATATTCCACTCATCGCTATCATCTACTTGTCCTGTTTCCGCTCCAATACGTGGTACAAACATCAGAGCAACACTTTTAATACCTAGAGGGCTTTATAACAAACGAATAGGGGAGATTTTAGAAAGAATTACCCCCTCGTAATATATTAACTCAGTTTTTGCTTGTTTGGTCTGTTGGTCTGGTGTGTTGTATTCTTGCTGGCAATATTAATCATCATGAAGATCATAAATGGAGAAACTAGAAGAAAATGAGGAAAATTGATATGGTTTCCTGCTGTGTATTCCCCAGTGCGCATGCGTAGTGGACAGCAGAGCGACTTATTTCTGCGAGGAGGTATTTCTCCCAACACCGGGAACAACGGGAAGCGCCTCGGTCTGGGCCAAAACGTTTATCTAAAGCTTCAAACTGCTTTCTTACATTCCTCTAAACTCTAAATCAACCTCTCTTAACATTTGAAATAGTCTTGTTTATATCTACACATAGTACAAGCTGTAATATTCCTGGAAATGCCTTGGGTTAATTAAGTGAGCAGGTCAGGCCAATTTACCCGATGTATTTTTTTTGGTTGCTGTTGATTTCCTCGTGTTGATGGTTCTTATCTCTCTGTGGTTTATTTTTTGTTTGATATATTCAGGGTCTAAATGAAGTATGACACTGAAATGAGACAAAAATGTATCAAGCGTGCCGTTGCTAAGGCGAATGAATGGGCTTGCGGATGTTTGTGGGTTGACAACAACAAACAAAACAGCTTAACCAGCCCCTCAAACATTGCGGAAGAACAACCCATTCCATTTTCTGTTAAAGTACGGAAACAACACGTAACCCACACTTTATTAATCCTAGGCTTGGAGATATTCACACCATCAAAGAAAGAACCCGAGAAGTCATTACGTACAAAGAAATGAGTGGTTGCACGTTGCTCCGTTACCTTGTGATCTCATTAACCTATCTTATTAGGAGGTATTAATGCCTTACATGTGCTTAACCCTGTTCTTCATCACGATAACATTGATAAACTTTCTAATCTATTCAGGAATTCATCATACTACTATAGCTGGATGGTTCTAGTTATAATGGATCTGCGGAATAATGTTTTTTTTGTTTCAGATATGGAACTTCCAGCTTATGAGCATCCCCCTCTTTGGATTCCACCCAATGAGGTATTTTTAAATTCTAATAATGCTTAATATAGCTATGGAAGGATAAAATTACTCATTTATTCATTAGTATTTGGTTGCTCTTACCTTTAAATGTCAAAAGATCGATTTGTTGCAAGTTCGCCCATCTTATCCTTTTATTGTTAATTTCTTCAACCAGGATGTAATTATGTTGAAGTTCATGTAGACATTATGTCCTTACCTGTTATTATATTTGCATGTGTTGATCTTTCTAGCTCACTTCGTTTTTTAATCATTTATTTCTGCAGCGCCCCGCCCACCCGGAGTACTGCAACGACCTGGAGCAGTTCGATGTCCGCACCGTGAACCTCGTCCGTGAAAGCGCTTTTGACCCAGTGAGTTGAATGTTCAGTTGGCAAGCTATCCTTCCATCTAGTCATTTTCATTTAATTAAGGTGAAGGAACTTTTACAATGCTTCCTTGCAGTTGCATTCAAATAAGGTTCGGAATAATGAGCCAGTCTTTTCATTAATAATCTCTTCCCTTGTGGTTCAGAAATTGTTTACTAATGCCACATTACCTTCCAGCTTCCCTTTGATTAAAGATTAATCATTGGTCTTTCTTGGGAGTTCTGGAGAAGGAACCAATGCAGCATTCTATACCCACTGATGAAAGGTTAACCATTATCATCTCGGAAGTTACAAAGAAATCAATGCATCCGTTTTTTTTTTTCCAGTTGGGGTTCAATATCCGTGGAGGCAGAGAACACTACTGCGGCATTTACCTCTCCAAAGTGATGCCCAACATGGAGGCAGAGCAGCTTGGTCTGAAGGAGGCAGATCAAATACTATCTGTGAACGGAACAGACTTTGAGGACATTGAACATGCTAAGGCAGTGAAGATCCTCAAGTCCCACACACACATCGTGATGAAGGTTCGGTACTTTCCCTACGGGTACAGGAAGACTTACGACAAGGTGGAAAATGCTAACGTAGGAATTCTCACTTGATAGCTAAAGGTGATGTGTATGCTCAGCCCAAGATGCCATTTTCAAGTACAAAACTATATACCAACGAAGTTCTGAATCAAATCCAAAGATGGAAGGCAACGAGGATGATCTAGACCCAACATGAACCATTTGGAGTAAACCTGCTATCTCAAATGTGGTGTCTTACCCTGGGTTAGTTTTGTTATTGTGGGAGAGAATCTATTTGTACTAAGGGATGGAACTCCTGCAAGTATTAAATGTTGTTTTATTCAGAGGGTTACAAAGTTTTATTGGTCCATACACAAAGTCTTTCAAAATGATTGAAAAATAATATCTATATATTACAACAAAAAGTTGGAAAGAAGTCCTTCCTACTGACAATGGAATATTTGGTTTTGGAAAATAAAAAAAAAAGGGGAAATCAACGACATGCTGACTAAACTCAACTGGCTTTTGGACAGTGAGGTTTACTAACAATGACGTCGTTGGCTTAAGCAGACAGCAGTCCCGTAGACAAGGAGGAATGGCGCAGGTATCCGCACACATATGATGGGGTGAGCCGAACTTTCCCTACCCTTGACAACCAGGCCTGTCAAGTACTTAGTGGTAACGTGCGCAACCTCTAATCTCCTAGAAAGGGGATGGTGCAGCGGTAAGCGGTCACCTCCGGCCCGGGCTTCAGTAAGCTGTAATAGATACCAACACGTCAATAGTAAACTCAAAACTAACTACTGATATCTACTGAATAGAACACCTCACTTGCCAAACATGCCATTAATTTTTATCACTTAGGAGACTACATCAGCATGTTGGAATGGAAAATTCCAATTCTGTGCATACAGTATACTAAGGTCAGGAAATAGTTTAGATACACCTATGATGAGAAACCTTGCCAAGTGAGGCCTCATCATCAGTTACAAAGGACTGAGAGGATCTCTTGACACTTGTTACGGAGATGAGTCGCCGAAGCAAGAGTTGAGGCATCCACTTGGCAAGGCCCCAGTTGGAGAGCAGGAGGCAGGAGCTTGACTAGGGCAGCCGCGGGGTCACTGCCGCGGCCAGGTCAGTGCACCAGGCATGGCCCCCATCATGCCTAGGCCACCAACAGTACCAGCTACGGAGGAAGCCTGGTTGAATATGCCCATGGCCACATTCTGGACGGGTGGACGTTGGGGGCCATTTAAATGGCCCTGGGAAGTTCCTTGGCTCATAGTGGCTTTCAATGACCCAGAACCCATGAGTGGTGGTGGCCCGTTGAGCCGAGCCTGGCCTGCACCCACCCCATTGGGCACAGCAATGCTGTTGCCTCCGCCTCTAAACTGGTTATCTCTTCCAAGCCCTTGTGACGTACCATATCCATTTCCATTGCTGTAGCCGTTCCTTGAACCACTACCTGCCCCACTACTACTACCCATGCGGCCGCGATCACGATCGCGTCCGAATCCTCCCCTCCTGTCGTCATCACGTCCCCTCCAGCGATTGCGGCCTGTTAGTGGTCAGACAAAAATAATTAAAAACCTGAAACTAACATGTGTATTAAGCTTCTAAATTACTGAAGACAGTGAACCTTACTTCAACAGCTTGTTAATAAATGCACTGAAAGTTCCAGAGTACATATGGCATGGAGGAGAACATTACCTTTGCCACCCCCACCACGGGCCATGTCCATGATCTCGTAGAGTCGTGGATTCACTACTTGGTTCGCCTCCTTCAGCACCTCGATCAGATCCTTGGCTTGCTTGCAGTTATCAGCCGTGAAGAAGGTATACGCAGTGCCAGTCTTGTCTGACCGCCCAGTTCGACCAATGCGGTGGACATAGTCCTCAGAGCAAGACGGGTAGTCGTAGTTGATGACAAACTTCACATCATCCACATCTAAACAGTAAACCCCATGTTATTACCGGGCACAATGCTGGGGGAGAGGAACTGCCAAGCTTAACCTCGGGAAACAATCAGGGTAATCTTTGGGGAATTCAAATGCTTATTGAAGCACTGAAAACTGGAAAACTTGGCAGTTGAAGGCCATTTCATGAAAGCAGTTAAAACAGCAAGAGCAAGCAGAAATTCATGCAAACAGAAAACCTCTTGTGAGTATTTGTGAAATGGCCCATAATGTGATCATCAATCTATAAGTGCTAAACCGCGATTCATATACATCACTAAAACAAGCCTTCTCCACAACCACCTGTGGCTTTAAAACACTCGAGCCCTCAATGGGTGCACACTCATTTCTGAACTTTAATTAGTTTGAAAACTAAAACTTCCATTTAAATTTATTACTAAAGCCTAAAAATTACTGCGAGCATGCACCCCACATGCCCCCAGCAACCACTGCTTCCCGCGAAGATACCTACGTTCAATATGTGGCTGAGCGGGAGAGGCAGCGGCAAGTGGGGGCCGGGGTGGACCTTTAAGGGCATCCATTCCCTGGGCTGAGGGCCCTGTGTTTGGGGTCAGGGCCTATTAAAAGGCCTGTTCAGCCCCCATGAACCACAGGTCAGGGGCTTGTGTGGCTTGTCACGATGCTACAGTAGTGAATCAATTGGCTGTTCCAGGATGGGCACGCCAGGTGAGACCAGCGCGGACTGCTGCAGACCAGAGTGGGTCGAAGGAGACCAACACAGGCTGCAGGCGACCGCAAGCTTTGGTCATCGTTGACCTCTGCCACCTCCTGATGGCCAAGGCAACGTGACCACCTGTCTGGCACCAGTGGACGCTTGGCACCAAAGCGCATTCGTGCACAGTGATACACGAAGAGTCTCAGAGGCACCGGAGCTTAATGCAACGAAACACCCTCCGTGCATTATCTCTCTATCAGTGCCTCTGCAAAAGAGAAGACCAGACTGAATTAACAGTGGCTCCATGCAAGGGAACTGCTTCCTTAACCTCTGGAGGCACCCACAGTGAACCTTTAAGGGAGGCTTTATTATTTATAAACATCATGGTGCCTTATACCCATCAAGTAACTACCAAACAAAAAGCTTTACGAAGTTTCATTACACCTACATTCTATTAGTTTACCCATATTTAGGTATCAACCCTTTGCCTGAGCTTATGAATGCATCCTGAAGTGAATATGTCATTGGAGAGAAAAAAAAAAAAAAAAAAAAAAAAAAATCTCAGGAGTTACAGAGTTTGAAGCAATACCCAAATATGGTGAGTTTTAAGTATATATTACAGTGTTGGTCATGAATGTGGCGTCATCCCTAGTCTGGACAATGATGCATGTTTACACCTGCATCATGACCAGACTATCACTCCAGAGTTTGAAGAAGCTGCACACAACCACTGGTGTGTAGCCTGTCTTACATCATGCAGGTGGAAAGCATTGCCATTGTCAGCAGTGATCACCTGCAATAATGATAGCAAGCCAAAGGCTTTTCCCACTATATGAAACCACCTAAAGTACAGTCTGGACTTATATTTTGGTGCCCTTAGCCTTCTTTGAAATATATGATCCCTCACCCACTTGCTGAGGAAACTACTTAGTGCTAACATATTTACCTAAGCCGCGAGCCGCTACATCTGTGGCCACCAGAATTGGGGCCCTCCCAGACCGGAACTCTGAAAGAGGGCGAGGTTATTCAACGTTAATACCACCTCAACGCTTGGCATGTCTTCATGTTACAAATCCATGATGTCACTGGATTTCTCAAACACTCACCACTTAAGACCCAGTCTCTCTCTTGCTGAGATTTATCACCATGGATACACATAGCAGGCCACCTGGATAAAAAACAGAGCACTATAAGCTACCACCTACAATACCTTCCAGATATGTCGTCATTCCTTATAACATTATATATGTCCATGATATTAGAAAACAAAAAAAGTGCTACTTTAGGCAGACCTAAGGGACACTTTCTTTTACAATTACTGAAAACTTTACTCTCCGGGGAAAGATGAACACAGGTAAAAAATAATAATAAAAAAAGATTCTACTCTTCCACAGGACAATGAACTCGTATCCTCTTCTAATCAAACTGGTCGCTCGAGGCCCGAGGCAGTGACTGACAAGCATGCAGGATGCCTCTCATCTTACCCAGTACTCCTCAAACCCCGAGTAACATCCTCCACCTTCCTCTTCGTTTCGATAAAGATTATAGTCTTGTTAGCCTTCTCCTGCGCCATCTCATTGAGCAACTGACGCAGCCTACAGAAAACAAGGAAAGGGGGATGAAGGACTTTCCGATAGGCAACACAGACTTTGCTTGCTTTTGAGAGCTCTAGGCTTTGACTTGCTGTTCATCCAGCCTTACATGTCCTGAGAGTGCTCAAAATAAGCAAAGTCTGCAGTGTCCCAAAGGCCTGAGGTAGCTTCAGGTAGAAGAATGACACCGAGATCCTCAGGATCTATCATACAAGTGCATTTTCTTTACCCTTCGCGTCTCATTCGCCTAGTCAAATCGTCGACCTTTCTTTTGGTCTCAGCAAACACGATGATCTTGCTTTCCTTTTCTGCCATGATTTCTTCTAGTAGCTGCCGGAGTCTAAGGGACAAGCCAAATCATTTAAGCTGAGTTGAAAATAAATCACTAGATCATCAGAGCTAAAGTACTGTACAAAATTCTTAATTTTAAGTGAACTTTAAGAAAAGGTCAATTAATATTAATTCAAAACAATCATGACTGGTCTCCACCATCTTTGACAACAAAACAATCTTTACTCAAAAATAAAGCAAATCATGACAGTGAATCATAATGGAGAACAGGCACATAATAAATATTAAACATGTGGAGTCTTGAAAACTCCTAACGTACAGACTGTAAACAAATAATCTCTGAGGGCAATGACTGATTAATGTGTTTTCCATGTGGTCAAGACTTGAATTCAAAGCAGCCATCCACTAACTTTGTGTCCTTCTCTATCTCTTGGCACACATCAACAATCTGAAGAATGTTGTGGTTAGCAGCAAGAGAGAGGGAGCCCACGTTGAGCTGGATGTAGTCCTTGAGGAAGTCTTCAGCGAGATTTCTCACCTCCTTGGGCCATGTGGCGGACCACATGAGGGTCTGTCTGTCGGGCTGCAGGAGAAAATGTGTTAGCACCAAATAATTGAAACTGCCAAAAAAAATCCATTAGACAAACAATGATGGAGACTGGCAAACCATTTACATGATCATAGAAAAAAATATTAAAATCTAAAAAGGGACCCTGATCACATCTTTCAACTTACTCTGATTTGATCAACAATTTTCCTAATCTGAGGCTCGAAACCCATGTCCAACATGCGGTCGGCCTCATCCAGCACCAGGTACGTGGTGCGGCGGAGGTTGGTCTTGCCAGCCTCGAGGAAGTCAATAAGACGACCGGGCGTGGCTATACAGATCTGCAGAGGAAGGACATCTTGGTTACAAGAAATGGCCAACTTAAGTAGTTTGATAGACAACCAGAACATCAAGACTACTAGAAAAATTAGCACATAATTATGATAAACTAATGCCAACTAAATTATCTAAGCGGTGGCTATAGTGTAAAAATTTCATAAGGGAAGGTAAATTTCCGAGAAGCAACAAACACAAGGTAAAACCAAGACCTCATAAAATCACATACATTTATGATAGAAGTTGACACAAGCAATGCACACCAACCTCAACCCCTCTTTCAAGGTCACGGATCTGTGGTCCCTTGGGTGCTCCTCCAAACACACAGGTGGAGCGGATCTTTGACGAGGCACCGTAGTCCTGGGCCACTGTCAGGATCTGCTGTGCCAGCTCCCTGGTGGGGGCCAGGATCAGGGCGATGGGGCCGTCCCCACGCTCTAGGTACGGTTGGTGGTTGATGTGTACAATGGCAGGCAGAATGTAGCCCAAAGTCTTACCTGAGCCAGTCTGAAAAGTACACATTCTACGTTAGTTCAGTCACACACCTACATTCACTCCATATAACACTGCCCAAGCTACCTGTAAAATTATTTGCATTCAATTTATATGTGGCACTGGCCCTCTAGGTAACCAAAGGACCTCCTGCAGCATTCTTACCTGTGCAATGCCTACAAAGTCCCTCCCTTGGAGAGAGATGGGCCAGCCCTGCCCCTGGATGGGTGTGGGCTGCTCATACCCCTGTCTACGGATCTCGGCCATCACATAGTCTGGGAAATTGTAGTCGCCAAAATACTGGATGGGGTTGGGGATATTTCTTCCTCGAAGGGTAATCTCCTTGTCGGTTCTGAGTGGAAACAAAATGAGTCAAAGAATGGCCAGAGGTTATGTACTTATTCTTTTTTCTTTCTTAAGACAGGCCATTTTGACTCCCCACCCTGGATATAAGAAAAAGGGCTATTTCCTAAGGCCCCCAATGAGGCAGCCAACACTCCCCCTTACCTGTATTTCTCTATCTCGTAAGGAGAGCGGCTGAGTACGGTGGGTGTGGGCTGGTAGAAGTTCTTCTCGAAAGGGGTGAGCTTGGTCATGTCCCATCTCGGCTTGCGTAGGCGCTCGCCGGGCTGTCTTCCCTTCAGTGACGGCCGCCCTCCCCCGCCGGATCCCCAGCTACCACCACCTCCTCCTCCTCCTCGTGAGCCCCAATCATCCCTGTCACGACGGCGATCGCGATCACGGGAACGAGAACGAGAACGGGACCGAGACCTAGAAGGGGATCTTAGGATTAACTAATTATAGGTGTGCCTGAAAATGAACGCATTAGCAATACTTTCCCAAACCTGCCACATTTATGGGAGGAAAGGAAGGACACTGAATATACAATTTCCCATTGAAGAAAATATTAGCTGCAGCATGGTCGGAAAATAAAAAAAAGTTGAAGCACTACTTATATTACTTAAAAGTACGGTGCCTGAAAAACAAGAATTAGGAAGGTCGAGAAGCAACCTGTTGTGCAGTAAAACAGTTAACTTAAACATGAACTCATGACACAAGCAACTAATAAAAAAATGGGAAAAAGTAATTCTACATACAAACCAAAAGTACTCGTTGCAATCGCTGGATACATGTATCAAGTAACCGCTACTTTACCAACCATCTGATGACAAAACAACCTAACAGTCAATAGCAGCAAAGCCAAGCACCACACAGTTCATGCCACCAAGAAAGGAAAACCTCAACCTTAAACTTTCTCTTTAGTCCGTCCCTCTACAGATTGGTTTGAGTAGACCACGAAGAAAACTGCACCAGTTACTTCCTGAACAAATATCTGAACCAAACACCCGTTCCATGCTGGACCTCTCAAAATACGAAAACTAGATATTTCACACCCCATTCAAAATAATAAAATAGCCATCTGCAGCTGCAATAGATAACTGCCTTGAACTATTAAAATAAAGATAGTAACCAATAAAGATTTTATATAGTAAGCTGGAGGGCTACATCCAGAAAAGCAAGCCTAAATTTTTTACTAAAAAATTAATCACAAAATTAAGCAACCAATGAGGGCTATCCAAAATCAAAAAGGTGAAAAGGACTAAATTTAGAAGTCAGCCTATTTTTTTTAGCAAATAGCCAAAAAGCTGGTTTTTTTAAAGGATAAGTAAAAGAAACCATAAATCAACACTACAAAAGCCATGCCGTTAGTCCTCTCAGGAACATTTAGCCAGATGAAATTAAGTGGTGTACTTATTGGGGGAAGGCTAGATAGGCTATCACGTGAACTTGTCATAAAAAAGGGGCACAGATAGGGGACAGATAAAATCTAGCAGGTAAGGAATTAAATAAATATAAGAGGCTATGAGTTATTGTTTCGGTATGTGGACAAACTGCAATTTTGAGTTCTATTTGATTATGTATGGCTGCAATGTTGAAAAAAATAATAATCCTCGCTAGTGTGTTACACACACGGAGAAGTTAGAATAACCATTCATAAAGCACCAAAACTTATCAGAATGTAAATAGTTTAACTTTAAAATCAGGAGATGCTTAGCCTAACAACCTGACCAATTAGTTTGGAATCACCCAATGCTTCCCTGAATATATATACTCTTTAAGTTTAATTAGATAAAAGCTGAACTGACGAAAATTAAACAGCTCAATTTTACCCATACTGTCCAAACATCTAACCCAATTAGCCTAACAACCTGACCAAGTTCATAACTACCAAATAAAAAAATAAATAAAAATACAAAAGATCAATTAAAGAAACCATACCAGATCACAAACTTACAATATACACCATGCAGAACTTATCAACTCTGCTGCAGCTTCAGGATCAATACTACACCGAAAGTGAAAGCCAGAAGGAAATCCAAAAACACCAACTTTCAATCACATGCAAAGCTGAACAAATGGACACCTTAGCTTACACAATGGAACAATACTGAGGCCCAATGGTACACAGGAACCCATTAAAAAGTAGACATAATGGGCAAATTTCAAGTAAATTCCGGTAAACGAATAGATCGGTAAAAAACATTACGGATAATTGAATACTGGTCAATGAATAAAATAAACGAAAATGAGGTACCCGCAGACTACTGTGCGAATTAGAGGGGGGGAAAAAAAAAAAAAAATGAAAACGGTCAAATTAGTGAACTACAGTAAATAGGTGAATAAATGGCAGTCACTTTAATTAAACGATTATAAAGTGGTTTGTCGGGTTATAAGTGTCGTAGGGTGCTAAACTGGAATTTTCGGTAATAACCCTGAATAGACTCCTTACATACCTAGTTAAATCAAGGAATATTTGTGTTTACTGCTGGTGTATGAAGGTGAACCGACTTGGGTGAATTACTAGATGAACGAATAGATATACTGATACAATAAACGTAAGGGTGAATGACCTAATACCAATATCAAGGCCTATCACCATAAAATGAAGGTCATCATTCTATATTTTTTTTGCACTTCCCATGATTCTGAGTGGCTTACAGTTACTGAGGTGACCTAAAATCTAGGCCCATTAACCCTTAAAAGTGACCCTTCTATAAAGAACTTTTTCTACCCTTCCCTTTAGGCCTAAGTTAATGGGTTTTCACATTCCATATAAGACCAAGTTAATAATTAATGGTCAGATCTAACTACATATCTACACCCATTACCACTACTAAAATATCACTACACAATTACATAGTTTCTCTAATCACTACACTAACTTTTCCTACCCATTCCCTTAGCCACGAATTAATGGGTTTGCACATCACCCTTAAAAGATACCGACTGATATAGTTAACGACATATCTACACCCATTCCCACTACTATATCACTAGACAAACTCTTCCCATTCCCTTAGCCACGTATTAATGGGTTTGCACATCACCCTTAAAAGATACCGACTGATATAGTTAACGACATATCTACACCCATTCCCACTACTATATCACTAGACAAACTCTCTACCCATTCCCTTAGCCAAGAATTAATAACGGGTTTTCACGGTGCCCATGAAAGATACCGGCTGTTTTAGTTAGCGACGGTTTGAGTCACCGAGGAGGAGGCGTTGAAGGGGACAAAGGGAAGACTGAAAGGAAGAGTGGGAAGGTGAAATGCGACACGATATTTCAACTTATCCGCTTTCTCCCTTCACAAAATGGCGACACGAGGGGAAGACATTGCCATTTCCGCCGACTGGCTCCCCTAATAATTACCTTCCCCCTTCATTACCCGCCGTAATTAACCATCGTATTGAGTTTATGAAGCCGAGCGTAGCAATTTTAACTCGGGGGCACGAATATAATGAATTGAAATGACGTGCAACAAGATGGTGATAGGATAATGAAGTTTTATTTAAATCACCGGAGTAATTAAGCACCAAACCCTTAGTTAATGAAGCCACGTTCATGAATTAGGGGAAATAGGAAAATATGGACCAGAAATTACGTGTATAACAAAATGGCGACTTAGGTGAAAAATCCAAATGGTCTCTTCCCTTTAGTCTCCATCCCTGACGTCACTTAAAACCTCCTCCCTCTTAGTTAATGATCCCAAGGAGATAATTAAGGTAAATATCACGGAAAATGAAGTGGAAATGACGTATATATAACAAAATGGCGACGCAAATGACATCTTCCCTTAAGTCTCCAACCCTGACGTCACTTAAACCTCCTCCCGCATAATTAATGATCCCAAGGACATTAGTTAAGGTTAATATCACTGAACATAAAGTGGAAATGACGTGTATAACAAAAATGGAGAGGTAAATGATATCTTCCCTCGAGTCTCCAACCCTCATGTCAACTAAACCACCTTCCCCTTTGTTAATGAAACCATGAAAGATAATTAAGATCAATATCATGAAAAACAAAGCGGAAAATACCGGTATAACAAAATGGCGACGTAAGGTATACAGCTTCAACATAGAAAATGACTCCTCGTTCCCTCGTCTTCATCCACAATCATCGGCGTAGCAAAGGACCATCCAACTTGTTAATGACGTCAAAGCGATAGTTTGACGCATTAACAAGGTAATTAAGGGCAAGAGACACCGCCCAGAGACACGAGTACGCCGGGAAACGCGCCCGAAGAATAAAATCGATTAGGGTGATTTCTCCTTCCTCGCCGCCATGTTGAGAAAATCACCGCTAAATGCTCCTATTCCTCACCTGCGACTTCTGTAGGACATAGCGGTGGTGTGTCTTGGTCTACGGATTCACGTGCTAAATAAATAAATAAGGAACACTAGTTAACGCGAGATTTTAGGCCGGAAAATGAGGTGCAAGTCCTGCCGACGAAGTGCTGCTGCCGTCCACCTTCGCCGTCGTCGCAGGAAGAGGTCCGCTAACCCTCCCGCCCGCTCCTCACCCACCGCTGCCACTTTCCACTTGCTTTTTTTACACCTTATTCCCCAATTTCACCCGCTAAATCTCATTGTATCATTAACTTTTATCCCCTCTCTTTCTTTTTATTGTGTTAGTGTGTAGTTTGGGGTGCTTCAAGGTGTGTTAAATGGTGGTTACTTTCTGGAGAGTGGCAACCTAGGCCATTGCCCCTGGTTATGCTGCCCTTTTTATCGGCTATTTTTACGCAGAGATTCTACGTCGGATATTGATTTATTCCCGTTCATTTTGCCTATAATTGTATTTTGGGGTTAATTTTACTCAGTTATGGCAGTGATTAGTAAGGCGTAGCTTAGTGATAGGAAATAATAGACCAAGATATGGCATCGCGTTCCTCAAAAATGACTAACAGGAAGCGCGTCACGGCCAGGCTTTCACAAGATTGACTGAATAACAATGAAAACCCCCTTTTCCACTAATATAACTGCTTTTTCAAGGAACCATTATATTTATGAGACATATTGAGGCATATAACTGCCGTACTACGAAGTTTTTCGCGCTTGTTTATAATCTTGTTAATTGTTTCTTCAAGGAGACTTTGGCTTTGGTTGCTATTAGCTAATTCTTACTAACCAAAACGTTATTTTTAATGAATAAACTTACTTTTTTAAATAGAAACTTAAACATTCATGCAAAAAACTATTTGTTAATGTAGTTTTACTATATCAAAGTCCTATATTATTAAACCCAAGCCAAGAGGATGTACAATCGAACAACCATTATGCAATACTTGGTGGGCTGGGAATTTTTCTTTTACTCAGAACAACAGAATAACCATCTCGCGGGCAGGTACAGCGCATCCCTTTGGCAACTTGGGAAACATTGCCTTGTCAAAGAGAAAAGAAAGCTGCAATACGGGGAGAAACTATGGGAAAATCTAGGTCAGCTGAATACGCAGTGGCTATGGCTGACTGCCTCTCAACCGCAAACCCGCTCTGCCCTTTCATCCCCATGGCTGAAGCGTTATGTAACCACGTCCATAGGCTCTCTAACCCTCTGTACAGGCCTAGTATTAATTTTAAAGGGTATATACATGGTTAAAATGCATGTATGGGAGATAAATCCATGGTTCTCTAGCCTCCATGGTTATCTTATTACCCTGTTATTGCTCCTTTTATTATATCTACAGGGTGATTACATGCATATAGGGCGCCAAGAATGTAGTTAAAAAGGTTAAATGTTGTAGGAATCAGTCACTACTTTGCATTTCTTGGTAACATGTAGCTACGATGTTGTGTCTGTTGCCATATCAACGCCGCCATCGCCACCGCCTTGTCAAGTTCGGGGAAAGAGGCTCCGAGAAATGTTGCCACGTGGCCATTCCCAGCTGGGCCCCTTCTTCGTCCCATATTTTACTTGTTTCTTCTTTCCTTCCTCTCTCCTCCTCCTCCTCCACTTCCCTCTCTTCCTCTACCTCTTTTACCTTGATTTCATACTTACTAATATGTGGTTCCTGTTATTGTGGAGGTATAGTCATGCGACCCCTTCGTGCCTTATTTTACTTGTTTTCTTCTTTCCTTCCTCTCTCTTCCTCTTTTACCTTGATTTCATACTTGCTAATCTGTGTTTCCTCTTATTGTGGAGGTATAATCATGCTGGACCCCTTCTTCGTGCCGTATTTTACTTGTTTTCTTCATTCCTTCTCCCCTTCTCCTCCTCCATGTCCTTTTCTTCCTCTTGTACCTTGATTTCATACTTGCTTATCAGTTTTTCCTCGTATTGTGGAAGTATTCATATTAAACAGGATATGAATCTCTCTCTCTCTCTGGTTATCACTTTCTCCTCTTGTATCTTTAAATCTTGATAGCATACGCAGACAGTGATTATACCTATTTGTATAATGCATCGTCACTTTGAGACAGATAAGAGAAGATTGCATGAATATAAGTAACTTGAGATATATTGATTTTGTCGGGTGAATGATCTCCAAGACGTCATACTGGCAGTGAATATGCAAATAAATGAATTAATGAATGGATCTAACAGTAATCGAGCCGGCATTTTCCTCCACTGAGCTTCCACTATTGATTGAACTATCTCAAGCTAATATTCGAACACCAAGCTTCAATTAACTTATGTATAACCTCATCGAAGCTCAAACTACATTAGAAAATTCATAAAAAGATTCTTACGTACCCTTCTAAAATTACCTTAAAATATCCTCTACCAAAACAAGACACCCATTGATGCTTGTAATACCCAATAGAATAACCATAAATACCTCCTAACGATCCGAATAACAGGTGAAAATACATAAACTCATTATTATATTATTATTTTTCTATGGAGGTTCAATAACATGTACGTCTGGCAGCCCCGCGTACCCGAATGACGTCATTGGAGCAGCACCCGCCAGACTCTCCCCCTCCCTCCCTCTCTCCCCCTATCTCTCTCTATCTCTCTCTCTCTCTCTCCGCACCACTTCTCCCATGTGGCTGAAGAGAGAGAGAGAGAGAGAGAGAGGGTACTGTTACGCAAGATAGATGAGGGAGGGAGAGAGCAGTTGCCAGATTCATGACTCATATTTTGTGCCAATCTATGTTATGTACGGGAGATTTTAAATTTTCTTTCATCTCTACTGTTTCTCCTTATTGTGTCCTGATCAAGCTGTCTATTGTTATCTTTCGTATTTTTAGTCTGGCTGATTTATTGGTTATTTATATTATTGCAGCCTAAAGGTAAATGAAAAGATATATGTTTGGCAAGTGTGTGTGTGTGTGTGTGTGTGTGTGTTATGTAAGAAGTTGGGTTGTGATAATGTGCGTACATGTCTTTATATAACAAGGAAGAAAGTGTCAAGTTACCTCTAGTTATGAATACTAAAACGCGTGTGTCTGTGTTTTTGTCTTTTTCCTGTTTATTTGTAGCTATACAGAAAAGGTCAAGCGTGTGATGTAATATACGTGTGTGTGTGTGTGTGTGTGTGTGTGTGTGTGTGTGTTGTTCCTAAGTAAATGGGAAAAAAATGTCAGGAACGAGTCGACCTGGTGATGTAATATACGTGTGTCTGCATCTTTACTTATTTGATCATTTATTTATCTATTCATTTTCTTTTATGTGTGTGTGTGTCCATGCCTTACTCTTTCACCCCTCTCCGTCCCTCTCAAAGCTTATTATAAACTCATAGTCCCCCTCATTATATATCACTCTCCTTTTCCCCACCCTCTTCAATTCCTTTTCTTTCTTTATCAAACTATTTTCCCGGAATCCCTAATTGGTCTATCTGACTTTCCTTATCTTCTTTATTTTTTTCACTTTATAGATCTTTCCTATTTCCCTTATCCTTTCTCCTTTATCTCCCTCTTTTAGCCTATTCCTTTTCATCTTTATTTATCAAAGTATTTCATGGAGTTACATTGGTCTATATCTTTCCCTCCCTCCTATTTTTCCTTCAACTTTTTTCCTTCTATCCTTTCTCCCTCTCTCATCCTTTCTCCTATACATTTCATCTGTTTTCCTTCCTTTCTCCTTCTTCCCTCCTGTCCTTGAACCTTCCTACTTTTTTTTTTCCTCTATCCCTTATCCCTCTCTCATCCTTTCTCTCTTTCACTTGTTTTCCTTCTTTCCTCCTTTCCTTCAACCTTCCTACTTATTTTCCTTTATCCCTTCCCCCTCTCTCATCCTTTATCCTTTATCTTTCATCTGTTTTCATTCCTTTCTATTTCTTCCCTCCTTTCCTTGAACCTTCCTACTTTTTTTCACTCTAACCCTTAACCCTCTCTCATCTTCCTTCAGCTGTATTTCCTCCTGCCTACGACTTGAACTCTTTCAGGAGGAGGGTATCAGCTGGACACCTCTCCTTCCGAAGTTGACCTCTCTTTTGACCACTCATCTGAGCGCTTTTTATGGGAGCAGCGAATAGCGGGCTTTTTTTTTTCATTATTGTTTCTTTTTTTTTGCCCTAGAGCTGCTTCCTCTGCTGTAAAAAAATATGATGAGATGACAGGGTAACGAAACTATATGATGAGATGACAGGGTGATGAAACTATATGATGAGATGACAGGGTGATGAAACTATATGATGACAGGGTGATGAAACTTAGTTGATATGACAGTGACGAAACTATATGGCTCGCAGCGGTGATATATTAAAGTCTGAGCAGTAGGGATTTAAAAGTTACTGATTCATGTCTTATCTTTGCTCTCAGTCACGGCGTATTGTGAAACCTGATATGGATGCTGCTGCTGCTGATGATGAAACAAAGAGAAATAAGGAAAGTATAATTGAATAACACGAAAAGGAAGATGGAGGAGAAAGAGGGAAAGAAAAACAGATGGGTAGGCTTATTTGTTTCTTCATGGCCGAGACAGGTTGAATATATTGGCAAGATTACAAGAACGATAATAATAATAACAACTAGCCTACACTCCAATCTCTCCTTCCTTTCCTTTTTTTTTCCTTCCTTCTTTCTATCTTTCTTTCCTTTTTTCTCTCCTTCCTTCTTACATGTCAAATTGTAATCGAGAAAACGAGGCAGCAAACGAGTAGGCTAATGTGAGTGATAAATAACATAACAATGTCAATTATTATCATTATTATTATTATCATTATTACTATTATATGACGTCAGTGTGGCATCTGGAAAGGACGTCACCATCTCGCCGGTTCCTCGAGGTCAAGGCTACGAAGTGACCTACATTAAACTATACTACATTTATAAGCCAAATGTTTTATAGAGGTATATAGGCTTTCTTCTTGTGTTTGTGGATACCATGGAAAATATATAATAGGCTAGCCATGCATTGAGTCCAGCCATACGAGGGGAGATCGATGTTTCGTTTTCTCGTACCTATAAGGAGTCTGACATCGAGCAGGCCTTAAAGAAAAAAAAAGGAAGGAATGAAAGGAAAAGGAAGGGAAAAAGTAAAGATAAAGATAAAGGAAAAAGAAAATAAGGAAAAACGAAGAAGGGGAAAAACAAAGATAAAGAAATTGGGAATGAAAAAATAAAATAAAAGGAAAATAGAAATAAAACAGACAAACAGTCCATGGATGAAAAGCTACGTGTTAAAAGTAGGCTATTCAGAAAGGCTAAATACACATGCATGGTTCCCTAACTTCCCTTATACTAGGCTGTTCTTCCCCATTGTATCATATGCATAGGGAAATTAGGCACATGTATTAGGAGCCAAGAATTTAGTAAAAAGTTATAAGTTGCATGAATCAAGATTATTGGCATGAAGGTAAAGAAAGAGAAGGAGAGATAAAGAAAGGGAAAAGTGAGAGGAAAGAAAAGGAAGATATGGAAAGATGAGATGGAGGAAAGGGAGAAATGAAGTAGGCTAATAAAGGAATCCTCTCTCTCTCTCTCTCTCTCTCTCTCCGTAATCCTTTGAATCAGGATGTGTGTGAACGTGAGATATTCCTGGCCATAGACAAAGCAGGGCTGTTGTTGATGATAAAACCTCTCAAGCGCGCACAGAAGGTCATCGATTTGTATTGTGTAGTCTTATTCAGCTGATTTGACGTCAAGAGCATGTCCATGGGCTTGGGAACGCGGCCATATATAGGTCACCTCAAGCCTTCGCATATATATACCACTGGATCTCTAATAAAAGTTACATTAGAGCTCAGTAATATATACCCAGTCTTGTGTATTCTAAGATGTTTGTTACTAAATTTCTGTTCCTCTACCTTTTTACTCTTCTATATAATCTCGTCCTCTTTCTACTTATCTTATTGCTTTCACATTATTTTCTCTTTCTCGACGTCTTAGGTGTTTTGGGGCTACTGAATTAACCCTCTCTACCCGATTCGTCTCCTGTAAAAATAATAATAATAATAATAATAATAATAATAATAATAATCAAAGATGCGTGGGTGTATGTGCAACTGGATAGTATACCTGACTTGTGGTAGTCTTTAAACACTACTATCACTATAAAAAAGGCCTATATATGTTGTTTGTCAGTCCTCCGATCTATTAGTTGGCGATATATCAACATGAGTGTACGGAAGGCTGGACAAGGATGAGGAGCCGTTCCCCCTTGGAAATCTGCATTTTATATTCCCGTTCACAATTTCGTTTGCACGTTATAAATAGTAGAACCAGTATTATATCAAAGCCTCAGGAGGATACTTGGTGCTGCGATTATTGGGAAACTGTGTGCCATTGCCTTGTGGTTTATCAAGGAAAATAGGGAATTCGATGTATGGATGTGCGGGACCTAAAAGATATTGGCTCTGTCTGCGGCTCTGCGCGAATAAAAATCCTGCGGACACCTCTCCAAGGACGCGAGGAACCGGCCTGGGAGGACACGTGTTTGAGTTACTCCTGCAGAAGGTAGATGACTTTTCTTCTTCTTTTGACCTAAACCGCTGTTTATCGGTTCTTATAGGTTCTCCTCTCTTTTGCTTGCTTATTCACAGGCAGCTTGGTGATGGAGCTGAAGCGATTACAGTCCTTCATCGCGCGCAGGATACTGGAATTAATGGAGTTATCCCGCCTGCTCCATCCTTGCTCACGAGGAGGAGGAGGATAATGAGCATTCCTCGTGCATCAGGGGTACAGGCAGGTGTCAGCGGTCTATTCACTGGTTAGTATTAATTAACAAAAAAAAGACGTTGGATTAGGACAAGGAGGCGGGCAGAGACAGAGTGATGCAGAGAGCTGATATGTACTCTTGATTGGGTTTAAGTGAGATTAATTAATGTTTTGCTGTTTTAATTATGACTGAGAAGGAAGACAGGATGATAACAGTAGCTCTAGAGTCTAAACCATAATCTTGATCTTGATAATAATGCGCAGGGGACCAGTATAGATGCATAACACGCACAATGTCAACCACGTGAGCGAGTTGGTTTTAAAGGATAAATACCAAATTACTTCAGTCTGCTGTTAAAAGGAGTCTTGTTTTCCCCGGCTGAACCCTAACACTTGGATGTCTGACTGAACCATTTTTACCAGCGATGCAATAATTCAACAAACAAATAAATAATAGCTGAATGAAAGCAAATAGACTACACGAATGTACAAGAAAGTAAAGGAGGAAGCTCAATTAAGATGATTAGCTGTTTATTTGTCTGAAATGTCCGATTACTAGAGTTAAAATGACTTATAATTGGTGTGGACGTGTTTATGATTGAGAAGGAAAACAAATTAGTATACAATGGTAAGAAAAAAGTAAACATTTAGAGTATGCAAAATAAAAATAAACCGTGTACAGGGATCATTAATGAAGTTACGGGAATGAAACGATAACTAAAGGAAATAATTAGATAGAGATATATCCCCTTAATTTATCTCTTTCCATCTCATATGGAAGTAAAAAGGGGAGATCCTGTCATTAACTTTCCTTCAGTGGCTTTGATACAGTTCAAGAGACAGATGTTAACTCAATCATTCCTTAGAAAATAGATAGATAAGGAACAGCAAATAGACAGATTGAAGACCGACCTACAAATGTCAGAATACGAGGATATGGTCGAGTAATTGAGTATGGAGATAGATAGATAAAGAAGTAGATAGAATAACCAATACCAGGGCAACCTTGCAGAAACAGTAGCGATCATTAAATTGACTGGGAGAGAGAGAGAGAGAGAGAGAGAGAGAGTCAGTCAACCCTTCATGGCCAAAAGGAAAAAATGAAGACTAGAGCATAGAAGTTCTCGGCCGGTACAGTTTCCAGCCTGCCTGCCAGCCTGCCCACGCCAAATGTCCATCAAGCAGAGCCAATAATCCAGCCCAAAATGGTGGCCTGCCTGACTCCACCACGCAAACTCAAGAGTGGCAATCGGTTATTTTTATTAGGCACTGCATGGCATTACAGAGGGCATGGGCAATGGATCTCGATGTTTAAAGGGGGTTGAAATAATATTCTAGATTAAAATAACTAAATATAGGAGTGGTGTTATAGCAATATGTCAAATGATAACAAGAACAGCCACCACGAGCAGATGATAAATGTAATATGGATTGGGGAGTAAAATGTGAGAAGTTAGCATTTATTAAAACGAATTATTTCACGTATTAATAGAGGGAAAGGGAAAATAGTGTTAGCATCCATTAAAATGACATACACGGAAACAAAAAAATACACACAACCATGAAACTATTTTTTCTTCAACTCTGTAGCCTTAATAGTGACTTTAAACTTCCCTAATGCCTCAAATAATCCCCCAAAACGACAAAAATAGGGAAAAATACTTAGCATTCCCACTACATGACATCCTAGGAACAAAACAAATAACACAAACACAAGAAATTGAACATTTTTATCCTGCACCCAAACTTCAGGACACCCCGGCATGGCCCCAAACTCCCCTAAAACCCCAAATAAATCTTAAAATCCCCGTAAATGACCTAAAACACAGTAGATTAGTACCCCCGGACAAGCCCCCAGCTCTTTGTTGTTCAAAATGGCGTTCACGGACAAGCTCTCCGCTGGCGTCCACTTAAGTTAGCCACCACAGAGCCGCATGACGTGGAAGGTAAGCATTTATTCCCACGTATATCATCCTCAGAGCATATAGAATCGGTTAACGGGATGAAATAACTCTGGGGTCAAGGGGAACTGTGGAAATTCGAGTCGGCGTCTTCTTTCTCGCCCATCAGCCCCCGCCCGCCGCCTCCTGCCTGTCCTATTTACCGTTTTTTCGTGGTTTTGGTGGGCGTATTTACGTGTTGTGTTGTCCACGGGGTGTTGCTGGTGTCTGTGGTGTTGTATGGGTGTTGTGGGTGGGGGTAGGAAGGGTGGAGGTGGGTCTCTCTCTCTCTCTCTCTCTCTCTCTCTCTCTCTCTCTCTCTCTCTCTGGCTTGTCCTCTTGGTAACCTCTCTCTCTCTCTCTCTCTCTCTCTCTCTCTCTCTCTCTCTCTCTCTCTCTCTCTCTCTCTCTCTCTCTCTCTCTCTCTCTCTCTCTCTTGTATGAGGGTGGGGTGTAATTCTCTCTCTCTCTCTCTCTCTCTCTCTCTCTCTCTCTCTCTCTCTCTCTCTCTCTCTCTCTCTCTCATCTATTGCTGTTTTATGATTTCTCAGGTGCATTTCCTTAAATTTTACAGCATTTTGTCAACGATTTGGATGTGATGTTTATGGTTATTCTGTTTATTGTGCTCTTCCCTGTATGAATTTAATGCTGTTTCTGATGTTAAGTTACTATATGCTGTTTGCTGTGTTAGTTTCCCAGTTCCCTTTGTTGGTTTAGATGTTCCTGGAATTATTTTATGTGCTGTTTTTGTATTATTTTACATACTGTGGTCACTCATACTTTCTTATGAAATGAGCAGTGATTAGTCAGCTTTTTTTCCTTTTCTTCTCCCTTGAGCTGCTTCCTTTACTGTAACAAAAAAAAGGTATTATTTTACATGCTGTTCCCAATGTTAGTTTATAATTTATATGATCCTGGAATTAGTTTCCATGATGCTCCCCAAGGTTTTTACATTTTCCCAGCATTATTTCACATGCTGTACCTGGTACAAGGATTATTGTATATATATATATATATATATATATATATATATATATATATATATATATATATATATATATATATATATATATATATATATATATATATATATATATGCTGTTCCTGGCATTAGCCTAGGTTACATGCTGTCCCAGGTGAAACTTTCTCGATCCCAGAATTAGTATACATGATGTACCCTGTACAAGTTAACACATTAGCTACTAATATTACTATTTTACATGTTCCTGGTAGTAATTTACACATTCTTGGTATCATTGTAAATGCTGTTCCTCATATCAGTTTACATGTCCCTGGCATTAGTTCAAATGCTGGTCCTAGTATTAATTTGGAAGGTGTTCCTGGTATTAGTTTACATTTTTGAGGATTTTGAAGCCAGGGGTTGAGATTTAAATAGACCTATCCACCTGAGATGACAAAAATATCAAGTATTTTGCTATTGAAATCACTTCAAATATTTATTTGTTAACTTAGTACCTATTATCTCCATTTTTAAAATTGATATGCACATTAATTGATTTGAAAAATTATTGGAAGGGCTAATAAACTCTGGGAAAGGCTAGTAACTACGAAAAGAGAAAAGTGTCCTCAGAGAATGGTCATCAAGATTGGCAACATGTACACCACTTAGTCCTGTGAGTCAAATCCCATCCATCAGAATGAATTTGGGGCAGTGTACCAACTGGACCAGTTGCCAGAGGCCACCTCTGTGACATTTACCTTACACCCCCAGCCCAGTAGAATGATTACAGATTTGCACCACACGGGAAAGTTAAGATGGACTTGAAATAAAGTAGAAAAGTCAAGTAAAAGTAAAAAAAAATGTGTTTAAACATTTGAAGCATCTTATATTGAGTATTGCTTTTATTATTGAAATACTGAAGTAACCCCCCCCCCCTCCCCCCCTGCACCCACACAATTCCTGCACAGTGGTTTGGTGTGGTGTTAAGCTAATTCTGTTTTTTTTTTGGCAAAACATCTTATGGTTGTTGTATTTTTGTATTTCTTATTGGTTTTCTTGGATATTTTTCATGATTGGGCAGTCATGGTTTTCCGGACACAATGTTTCCAAAAACCCATGAGCCAGATAGTCATGGATTTTCATAATTTTTTTAAAGATATACAAATAGTTCTTCAGTTCTATAAGTAAAACAGCAGTCTTGGTGTGTTTTTAAGGGGGGCAGCAGATATTCGCTGTAATTTAACATCACTAGGGCCTCTGTTATGTACTCCCATGAAGATTAACCTGATAGCTGTGGGGATCATGTTTTTAAAGGCTCCTCTAAGTGAGAAAAATGAGAAAAAATCATCACTCACACAAACCATTTCATAATATATAGCAACACCGTTGTGATCAGTTTATGCATCATCTATTTTGGGGGGTTTATATTACCTATGGCAACTATCAGGTTAAGGGACGGTTGTATTTTAACGCAGATTGGCAAACAGCATCCATGACTATCTTTATATTTATTACAGCCATAAATACAGAGGGGAAAGATACTATTAATGCACATTTTTATCTGATGCGCTGTGGTCAACAGAATAAGATTACACTATAGCCTACTTACTACAAAGCATTCAGTTTACATTCACACTCATCTGAGTCATTTGAGTAGATTCTAAATTTCAAAGAAAGAGTTGATAATTACATGTTGGTTTTGCGTTGAGTGCAAATGGTCCCAATCTGTGTCAAAATATGTGAAAAGTTATAGATATATGAAGTAGCCTGCATCTTAACATGCTTGTGTTGCTGACTCAAGCAAATGATGTTAACAAATAGAGATTTAGCTGCACATTACTTTATAATCTTGGTGCTCATCATCATTTTCAATGGATATAACATAGATTGAAGGTTGAAACTTGGTAGTAGATAAGTTTTGATTCATATTATATGTTAATTATTTCAAATACAATGTTAAGGGAAGGATCCGCCACCCTATCTTAAGTAATTAGTTGAAAAATATTGAAAATAAGTTCAACGCTCTGGCATGACCACCTAAGCATAAGCTATCAAATGGCAGACTTATTTTTTCCTCAAATTTAAATGTCCCACCGAGCCTGAGTTTAAAAGCCCAACACATGGATGTGACAAGCCAGTCTTAGTGCTGGTGACAGGAATTGTTTGGTTACATTATTTTCGATAAATAGGATCATATAATCACGTACCACTGTATTCTCGTGCATCTGGCAACCTTCCTGCCCCCCCCCCCCCCCCCAGATAAGTTGCTGCCTGAGGGAAGATTGCATTGTTTACTCCACAAATCTTCCTTTCTGAGCACTCTCTTAGGCATTAGAACAGTTACTGTTGCCCTGAATCCAACATGCCAAGGTGTAAACATCAGGTTGAGAAGAACCGCTGGATGGGTATAATCCAGGCGACTTGTGAAGATCAAACCTGGCAATGATGAGTTCCTTGGCGCATCACGATACCCTCGCCCTTTGAAAGGGGGGACCAGGAGCCAGATCATAAGATAACTGCATTGATGTGTGATTAATGAACCCTAAGGAATCATATGACAATGGGTCTGCAACATTATAAATCTATTTGATTGCGCTATGACACATAAATGGGAAAAAATCTTTAATCGCCATTTTCTCAAAATCGTGGATAATAACATATAAAATTAATCTCCTCCTTTAGTTTTTGCATGACTGCCATAAAAATTTGTGGTAAGAAACTAGAAAGGTTGTAGAATAAAGTTAGAAAAAATGACCAAAATCTTTATTTTTATAATAATAGTACCATGAAAATAAGTCTGGACTGCAAGTTTTTTCAAAAATTGTTTTTTGCGACTAAATGAAATATAATTTAACTTTTTTTTTGTATGGTAACTTTGTTAGGAAGGTTATAAAGTATTTTGTGTGTAAAGGACAAGAGGAATGATGCACAAATGACGGAGGAGATCGATTTCAAAATTTTTGAAAAAAACAAAAAAAAAACAAAAAAAAAATAAATAAATTGCATGATTCATTTGATTTTTTTTTGTATGATGATCAGGGTATCATACTTCATTAGATACATTGAAATCAAGACCCTAGGACTATTTATAAAAATACAGGCTGATTCTTGCCTTAAGCCTGCTCCCTTGTGCTGTTAAATAATAACTAGCGATATATTTTATTTATTCAATAATTTAATTTCTTTGCTTCTCCTTTCAGGTGTGGCTGAGTTTATATCACAACCCCCATGAGAGTGGCAGCCATGGACAGTCAGTGGTTGCTGTGAGTGGTTGGCACCAGCACGATGGCTGACTCACTGCCAGACAGCAGGGGCGGGGGGGAGGCAGGGGTGGCGGGGGCCAGGACGAACGGGCCGCCAGGAGGAGAAGAAGCGCAGCAGCAGCAGAAGAAGGAAGAGGCTACACTAAACCCAGGTGCTGATGCTGCTCCTTCCTCAGGCCAGCAGAATGAGTGTGGAGGCACCAATCAACACCCAGCAGGAGCAGGAGGTGTGGTACCTGCTGGTGGGGAAGGAGGGGACACAGATGGGCAGCAGAACGAGTGTGGAGGTGCCAGTGAGTGCCCGTCAGGTGCAGGGAGTGTGGTGCAGACCGTGAAGGAAAGAATGGACATGGGGAGTCTGGTAGTGGTTCAAAACAACAGTGAAAATACTAATAACAGTGAGCCCTCCATGACACAAGGCGAGCTGAGTCAGGGCTCTGATGAAACAAGGCCGGCACTCACCAACATGGCACCAGCTGGGAGGGGAACCGAGGACACAGGTGACCCAGTGGCAGAACAGAACAACAGTGAGGGTGCCGGTAGTGAATCCAGCAAGGCACACGGTGAACTTAGCCAGGGCACCGATGAATCAAAGTTAGAGAAGGTGAGTGTGTCTCAAGCCAAAGACCCGCCAGACAGGAACACTCCTGCCACACAAGAAGCTGTCATTGCAGGGGCAGGGGCACCTCCAGCCTCAGTAGCAGCTGTGACTGTTAGTACAAACCCACCTGAGTCTCTGCCACCACTACCAGACAACACCAGTAATCTGGCAGGCCCAGAGCAGCTAGCATCAGGGCCGCCAGCACCACCACCAAGCACTGAGGGTTCTGCCATGCCCAGTTTCAGTGTGGATCCCCTCAGCAGTGTATCAAGTGATGGTGCTCTGCAGGCAGCAGCAAAGGAACAGGCATCCCCCAAGGCCAGCTCACCTCTGCCAGCTCCTGAGGCTGCTGGGGCTGAAGGGAGTTCATCTGAGTCATCCCAGTTATCCTCTGTGCCCATGGAGAGTGACTCATGTTCTGAAGTGGCAGTGGGTGTTCTCAGGAGCATTGTCCCCGAGGAGGCTGGAGGCACCATGGCAGCAGTGTCAGTGAGCCAGCATGAGGACGGAGCAGCGTCTGGGACACAGCTGCCAGTCAATGAGTGCCTGAGCAGAGTAAGTAAGAGCCAAACAGACGCTACTGGTGGCAGTGCCTGTGCAGTGACTGACGCCGAGAAAAACAGAACCCAGAGTGAGGCAGCGGCCATGCAGGAGAACATGGCTGGTCAGAGTGGTGAGCCGATGGAAGTGAGTGAAAACTGGGATGACAGGAACTTTACCTGTGAGGCAGACACAGAGACACTGCCATTGATTGTGGCCACACATTCTCTGTCCCACAAAGAGAGCACTGAGAAGGCACCCAGCAAAGCAGTGGAGTCCACAGCGGCAGCAGAAGTGAATGGTGGTGCAAAGAAAGCGGTGCCGTTGCTGGTCACCGAACCCCTCAGACCCGTGACCATCGGGAGCAGCCTGCAGCCTCTGGAGGAGCTGCAGGAGGCCACGGCGGAGGAGGAGGCGCCGTCCTTCACGGCCGACCTCGCCATTATGGACAGCAGCGCGGATGAGGCGGACAGCATTGGAGGCCTGGTGATCAATAACGTGATTGGCGCTGCCGATGGTGTGGTGGACTTCCAGCCGGACGAAGTGGAGGCAGAGAAGGAGCTGATGGACATAAGCTCCTCGGCCCCGCAGATCACCGACACCACGGAGGATGACGGGCCGAGTGCCAAGCGCCGACGGCTGGAAAACGGAACAAGCGAGGGTGAGGACAGGACCGAGGAACCCAGAACCGTCATCCTGAAGCTCATTCCAGTGAAAAATGGCCACGGTGTCTGGGACTCTCGGAAGCTGCTGGAGGTTCTGTCGGCCAAGGGAACCATCATGCTGCAGGTCCATGCCTCCAAGGAGAACCTGGAGCTGTGTGAGGCGGACAAGACCGAGGCCGAGAAAACAGTGGACTTCAGTGCCATCATGACCGCCATAAAGGATGAAGACCATGACCCTGTATTGTCCTGCAGCAGCGGCGGCGGTGAGGCCGAGAGTGACGACCCCCTGGCCATCGGCACCTCCTCGGAGACCAACACTCAACCCTCGTTTGCCCGCTCCTTCCCACCCCCCCAAGGCCGGTCCACTGCCCTCCAGCCTGCCATTCCCCCCAGACCCACCTTCAAGCACCTGCAGATCCCACAGGTGAGGGACTAAGGGTCTACACACAATAAAGGGCAGGTGTGGTCTGATGGTGCCATATATGATTGACTGATATACATATAGGTTGGAGTGGATGGTTGGTTGTGTCCATGCATGTCTGATAAATGAGGTGTCTGGAGGGTAAAGGGCATAAGGGACAAAGCCATTTTTTTTAGTTTGCCCTGGGAAAGGTAGACTACACATCCCAGGAAGAACAAGAAACAAGATGGAGGGGAAAGCAGCCTTGTATTTGGTGCACTGAGGGTTGCTTTTCCCTTGCAGCTTGTATCTTGTTCTTCCTGGGAAAAAGCTGGCTCTGTCCCTCACGCCCTTCTCCAAATCCCTCAACTGTAAATTAGATATGTTGACACCATTTTTATCTTATTATTACCTGTCTTCAAGGAGAGAAAGTGGATGATAATGAAATGGTATGGTCTGTCTGTGTGAGTGTCATTTTCTTTGTCACCAGGATATGTAAAAATCAGACTATTATTGTCACCACTCCCATCATGGTGTGCCCTTACTCATGGTTCCTCTCCTCCTCCAGCACTACTACATGAGGAATGAGGTACTTGGCCTGCCTCCGCCGCTGGAGTTCGAGGAGCCGCAAGGATCAGCGGATATGTCAGGTATGTACTTGGATCCCCTTATTTGTTTTCTTCATCCCAGGTGTAGGCAGGCAGTGTCCCTGTCCCCCATTGGTGTATATGTCAGCCACCTAGACAGTGGTTTTGTTTATTGTTTTCAAGGGTGAGTCTGCCTACACCATAATGTAGTATATTTCGTTCATTCCTTAGTTTATTGTATTAATTAAGATATCTAGTCATTCATTTAGCGTGTTTAACACTGACGCATTCATGCTTCCATATTTTCCACATACCAAAGGTGACTGGAACTGGCTCCATCAACATTCAGTTTAGATTACTGCACAGTAGACTCATTCATAAACAAATACACACTCACTCTCCTGCACAACACCCTAACGAGGCAGGCCAGCCTGTGTCAGGTGGCTTGTGAGGGTATCCAGCCTTTGTGTCTAAGCAAACAGCACCCTAATAGTAACAAGTACACTTGATTCACTTCCCTCCTTGCACTCCTCCCCCCTTCCCCATCAGCCAGTCCATTATATATGCATGTGATGCAGAATGAATCAGAATTATATTATGCATAGTATTACATGAATAGTATGCATTTGTAAGGTAGTCCCACACTGCCAGATGGTACAGTGTGTGTAGTTCCAAATGGCTTGAAATGCTGCACACACACAGCCGGTGTCCGTGCAGCTGGAGCAAAAGTGGTCCTGGGGTCATATTTGTGGGTTAAATAAGAGTGAATGTGGAATCATGAATGTGTCATAAAGTTGATTAATCTGGCATTTGACGGCTTGAAGTTCTCTTGTGTACGGTCCTGTGCTTGCTGTCTTGTGTTGACCTTTTCATGCTGATGGCAACAACTTGCCACAGGGAAGCAGAGGCCTGTCCAGACAGCCTCATGATCTTGCTGGTGCTGCTCCTAGGTGCAGGGGATGTAGACTGCAAGGCAGGAATGTCCACTAGTCTGAGCTGTGACATGTCAGACACATACCTTGAGTGCTCTTTGTGATTGATGTGATGAAGCAAGGACAGCAGGCCTGAAGATGCTTCCTCCTTGTAAAGTATTGAATAAACAGGAGGCCTTAAAATGCTTCCTCTTTGTAAATAATTGAACAAAGAGGAGGCCTGGAAATGTCCCTTCTTGTAAGTAATTTTTTTCTAAGAAAAATTGAAATGCCAAACATTCTAATATTTTCCTTACCTGCCTTCCCACCTTTTGCAAGGCAATTGATGCTTCTTTACTACAGCATGTTTCTCTCAGGTACCAAAAATTGATATAAAACTTTGATTTGCCACATTATCGATTCCACTCACTGTCTTTGGAAGCAGTCTTGCATTATACCAACGTTCTACTGGACTGTTTAGTAGACAGACCCAGTGACTTGACAAAGGTAAGTCTTGTTTTGCCAGGTTCAAACACAGTGACGGGTGACAGACAGCTTTCTGTGCGCCACACCAGATACAAAAAATTAATCTGGGGTAAAATATTAAGCTGAGGTATGAAAACTTAAGCTGGGTTATGGAAAATTTAGCTGAAATATGAAAAATTAATCTTGCCTGCTCGGAAATTGAGTCTCTTTGGAAACCGGTGTATTTTTTGTTTGGAAAGTATGTTTGGAAAAGGAGATGAGTCATATGATAACTGAGGTTACATTGTGGTCATGTTCAAGTTTGATTATCATATTTTATTTTAACTCATTTATTTATTAATTTTCATTTAGTAGGCTTTTTTCATCATCATCATCTCATTGACGCCTGCTCCGAGGAGCTCCCACCAGCGGATGGCCACGGCAGAAGAGTTTCCATCTCTCTCTATTCAGGCACTCCCTCCTTGCCTGCTCAAAGTTTCTCAAATATCTATCCCCCCTCTCCCTAACGAACTCCTGCACCCTATCTTTCCATTTCACTGGAGGTTGTCCTCTAACATTCCCTCCCTCTATCTCACTCCCATACACCCTCCTGGTCATCTTACTCTCCTCCATTTGCTCCATGTCGCCAAACCACTTTAAAGTCTATTGCTTCACTTCTTCCACCACTCCACACTTCTTCCCTTCACCCCTGTGACACATTCCAAAATGCTCGTACACACTTTCATTACTCATTCCATCCATTCTACTCACACCACATGCACTCCTCAAATAACTCATTTCCACTGCCTGCATTCTAGACCTCTTACTTTCATTCCAGGTCCATGTTTCGCTTGCATATGTGAGGGTACTATTACTGTATTTCTCAAATCCCTCTTTACCTCCATGCTCACGCTTCTGCCATTCATGATATGTCCCAAAGACCCTACCACCCTTCTTCCTTGCAATGCCCTTTCTCTTGTCTTTCCTTCTGTATCACCATGCTTACACATAACTGATCCAAGGTATTTAAACTCATTAACCTCCTCCATTCCTTCACCATTCAAAATTATTTGGCATTCTTTTTCACATTCAGTTCCCGCTCTATATGGGCATACAAAATCCACAACCTCACTTCTACTCCGCTCACAAACCATCACCTTACTTTTGTTGACATTTACTTTCAGCTTTCTCCTTTTGCATACACTATCAAAAACAATGACCAAATTTTGTAAGTCACTCATTTTCTGCAATGAGCACTGTGTCATCAGCAAATAAGATTGAATTCAGCACCCACTTCCTTCCCTCAGCGTACATTTTTACTCCAATTTCCCCAACTTTGCCCTTCATTTCTCTCATAACACCATCCAGCTTTTTTTTTTCTCTTTTTTTTTTCCTTGAGCTGCCTCTTACTGTAAAGAAAACAACTTAATTTTCCACAGGAGTTTTATCTCTGATATTGGTACTAATTACAGTGGTGTGCGTAACAACTATACTGTAAAAAATTATATCAGTCCCTAGTGTGTATTCCTGGTTGTGTGAATATGGTCTGCCTTCAAACACCTCCCTTGCTCTCCATTCCCCCACTGCCGGTGTGGGGGTGGCTGTGGGGATTTATTTCCCCTTCAACAACTGTTGCTGAAGGGGATAAAACTTGGTTGAATCAACTTTTACCATTCTGTTTTTCAAAATTTATTTGGGAGATGATTCTCTGCATGTGAAGAAATGAAGGACATTCTTTTTGATCCCTCAGGAAATGTTCTGCCAAGGTTTATTAAGTGAAGCTGGCAACACACGGATATACTTTGCTTTGTGAATTTTAACGTATTTACAGTTTGTGGAACTGGGTGCTTCACTGTGACAAGGAAATACATTGCTCTGTGGGAGGCTCAGGAGCATATTGTAAACCTTTTTCTAAGGGACTGTTATCACCATCATCATCATCAAGTATGACATACATACGCAAAGGAGTGCGGTGATCCAGGGGGGCTAGTATCATGCAAAGTGAAGGGCCGAGGCTGGGCATAGAATCCCAGTCATGTCAGGAAGGATGCCTGGTCTTAAACCCTGAGTCACACTCAAAACAGTGACCCCATGTGAAGATGGGTTAATGTTATCAAGAGGAATAAGAAGAAAGATTTAGTTTGTTGGGAGAGCATTGATGAGGCTCCTTGCTGAACCCCTCAAGGCCAGGCATGCCGGACACTTGCCTGGCACACTGTCCAGTCATTTTTGCACAAACTGACATGTTTCCACTTCAAATTAAATGAAAGTTAGTGAAGCAGTAGAAATATGAAGTGTTATTGTATACTTGAGTCCTTCATCTGCGTTTTGCAGAAACAACTTGGTTCCTTGATGTCTTGGTTTGATAGCAGTGAGGTGATGAAATAAACTATTTTTATCCCTGCCACCACCCTGTGTTGAAGGGAACGCATGTGTCCAAGACTTTGGCTCTTCACACCAGTCATATACACTTCTCTATACTGATGATTTAATGTTATTTCTAGTAGTGTTAATTATTTCAACTCCTGCATTTTGTTGGGCAAGGGTAGCACTTTGATGCAAACATCCAGACGAGGCAAACTACATACCCCCATATAAACGCCACACGTGTGGTGGAGTCTTCTGCTGTGTGTGTGTGTGTGTGTGTGTGTGTGTGTGTTTTGATGCTTGAAAATGTTTTTTGTTTGTGAAACAGGAGGTAATGGAATGCATTATTCAGATATTAATTATGTTACTTAACCACCTTTTTTTTTTAGGTATTCATAAGTCATGCCAAGAATAAGTATATGTCCTGTTTACCATTTAACTTGTTTTGGTACACTCAGTGCCCTACGAAAGTAATGTCCACATTTTATTGAATGATTACAACCCAGAACTCCAAGGAAAATGATAACTGATCCATTTTTCTGTCAGTAGTTTTCCATGTGGAAGTTGTAGCAGTACCTATTTTCTAAGGAAGAATTCCCTGCATTATCCTCAGTAACACAAAACTGGCTTTTTATATGATGCAAATCAGTGTAAAATCTGCAAGTTGTTCAATGAATCAAAACATTGGAAATCTTGAATCATGTTATGGTGGGAAGCTTGAGTGAGCAGAGTTTTCACATGAACACTGAGTAGAATAGTGGTATGCAGAAAAATACCAGTTCTCATGGATTTTTTTTGCCAGAATGGAAAACATCTTGAAGAAAGGAAGCTTTGATCTTTTGTTAAAACCTTGCTATTGCCGTTTCAAGTGTGGTCAGCCAAGCTGTCTTGCCACAGTTGATGTCGTCTACAGATGTAGGCGGCAAGGCACCTCCCCAATGCTACATATTTGATCTTCAGTTGAAGAGGAACACTTGATGAGCAGTTGGTAATACTTGACTTGTTTCTTCAGGGAAGGAATACTACGCTGGGCTCCTGCTACAGAAGAGGGCTGCCCCCCCCTCCCTTTACCCCGGCCTGCCCCCAGCCCTGCCACTACCACCACCCAGGGGGCGCAAGAGGGGTCGTCCTCCCCTGACCAATCGAAGGGGATATCCTCCCTACACTCCACCAAGAACCGGCGGCCTCTGTAAGATCCGGCCGCTAGGGGGAGGGCGACACCCCGAGCCCATCAAGTACAGGCCCCCCACCCCTCCCCACCTGCTACTGAACTCCCTGCTCAGACTTACCAAGTCTGTCAATATTTTTAACAAAAATGACTGCAAGAAGCCACCCAAGCAGAGTGGAGATGCATCCAAGTGGGATGGACCATCCCCGGGTGAGGCCAAGAAAGGGGCGGGCAGTGCGGGGCGGCAGAGTGACAACAAGGTGGTGGCGGGGCCAGAGAAGGGCTCGGCCTCAAGCTCGGGAGGCTCGTGCTCACAGGCAGCGGCCAGATGTGAGAATGGTAAAGTGAACCAAAAGACCGAGTCGGCACACAAGCGACTCTTGATTAAGCTGCCGTGTGATTTTTGCCCCATGGTGTTTAGGAAAAGAGCGTCGCTTCAGGCCCACATCAAACATAAACACAGGGGCATGCAGGAGTGCCCTATATGTAAGGAGAAAATTAAAGTGAAGAACAAGTATGGCATGAGGTTCCATATACTGAAAAACCATAAAGATCAACCTCATTTTCATTGTAAGAAGTGTGGCGAGTCATTTAAGTTGCAACACCACTTGACAAACCACGAAAGATTAAAACACGAACAAGAGGAGAGTGACGAGGAGGGGGCCGAGAAGTGTAGTGTGATAGATGTGGAAAACGGTGCGTGGGAAGCCAGCGATAAAAACTGTGAGATGAAACGAAAAGCCGATAAAGAGAAGGAGGAAAGTGAGAAAAAGGAAAGGGAAAAGAAGGAAAAGGAGGAACGGGAGAGAAAAGAGGAGGAGGATAGAAAAAGGAAGGAAAAGCTAGAAAAAGAGCTCAAGGAAAGAATCGAAAGAGAAAAGAAAGAAAAAGAGTTACGTGAAAAGAGAGTGAAGGAGGAAGAGGCAAAAAGGAGAAAAGCCGAGAGGGATAGAATGAAAACTGAGGTGAAAAAGACGAAGAAAGAACAGGAGGAGAACAGCAAACAACAGGAAAAGGGTGCTCAGGCAACAGCAGGGAAGGGCAAAGGAAAGATCACAGGAACCATTGCAACAGTGAACAAGGGGGTGGGAGGGGGAGGGGGAGGGGTCTTAAAGGGAAACAGTGGTAAGGTCGTGTCTCGTGGTAAAGTAATGAACGTTAAGCCTCCAGGTAAGTCCAAGGAATCGCCTCCGAGCCCCTCCAGAAAGCCTAAAGGGAGGGTCACGCGCAGCAAACCAAAGTCCCGGATTGAGAGCGGAAACGACACGCAGACGGACTCGGACTCGGACAAAGATGGTGGTGGCGACTCAGGGGATAGTGACGATGATGATGCCTCCTCTACATCTTCCTCCTCCTCCTCCTCCTCCTCTTCTTCCTCTTCTTCCTCCTCTTCCTCCTCCACGTCTGCATCAGAGGTACTAAGGGAGAAGTTTGCCTGTGATCTCTGCAAGTCAAGCTTCAAGACCTCACTTCTGCTTGGACGCCACCGTAAACAAGCTCACCGGAGGCCCACAAGGTCGAAAGGTCCCGCCAAAACACAGAAACAGAGCCGCAAGGAAGAGGAGCAGGAGGCCACGGCGGAGGAGGAAGAAGAGGAGGAGGAGGAGGAGGAGGAGGAGGAGGAAAAAGATTCTGAGGGGTCTGAGGAGTCATCAGATTACGATGAGGAGGAAGAGCTCAGGAAGGAGAGGGAACGCAAGGAAAAGGAGAGGAAGGAGAAGGAGAAGTCTTTAACCTGCCGTGTCTGTAACAAGGTCTGCCGGAGTGAGTACCAGCTGAGGCTACACGTGCCGGTCCACACACTGGTTAGGAAGGCACAGGGGGCGAAGAAAGCGGCTCAGAGCAAGGCAAACGCTAACAAAACGACCGACGCTGCAGAGAAGAAACCCCAACCCACGCCAGAGAAAGGAGGTCGGGAGCCTGTTAGAGTCCTCAGAAGCACTGCCAATGTACCTTGTAAGAAACCTGAGGGGAAGAAGGGTGCAGCGTCGGGCAAGCAGTCCACTGGTAAGAAGGACGGTAGCGAGGAAGGCGACAAGGAGAAGCGTGTCCCGTCCCACAAGGAAAAGTGGGAATCGCAAAAGGAGAAGGCGGAGAAAAACGAGCGTCCATCCTTCCTCCTCAAAGTCGGGTCCCTGTTCCGCTGCACAAAATGCAACATAACCTTCAACAGGGAGAAGTCCATGACCTACCACCTCAAGAAGATACACGAAACCCTCTACCCCTTCAGAGCCTGCGAGCACTGCGGCAAGATATTCCGGAGCTGTGGGCCGTACAACCGACACGTCATCATACACAAGGTTCACCACTGCCCGGAACCGAACTGCAAGGCCAAGTACCGTAAGATGCTGCGTCTCAAACAGCACCAGAAGAGCGCCCACCCCAGCAAGCCATACCGCTGCCAGAAGTGCGTCCACATTTTTGCCAAGAAGACCGATCTGGAGACCCATCGAGAGGCGGAACATCCCAGGGTGCCCACGGATGATGACGATGACGATGAGGATGAAGATGAGGAGGAGGGGGAAGAGGAGGAGGAAGAGGAGGAGGAAGAGGAGGGAGAGGGAGGCGAAGAGGAAGAGGAGGAAGGAGAGGAAGAGGAGGAGGAGGAGGAAGAGGGCGGTGAGGAGGAGGAGGAGGAGGAGGAGCAGGAAGATAAACAGGAAAAGAAGAAAGAGAAAGAGGATGAGAAGAAGGCGATTAAAGAGGAGACGGACGGTAAATCGGACATGGAAGTTTCCCCGACCAAGAGAAAAGCCAGATGCATGCCGATATCTTACAAGGAGCCGGAGGACGAGGACGACTACCTCCCACACCGACGGAAGGACTGGCACAGAAAGACAGGCGGCGTGGAGAAGCGAAGCACCTCGCCGATAAAGACCGACCTCAACACAAGCACATGCCAGAACGCAGGTGCTGTCGATGCTGTAAAAAAAATCAAGCTGGACTGTCCCGTGGAGAAACCGAACCACCAGAAGCCAAGCAGAGTGAACGAGAAGATAGCGAAGTGTGTGAAGAGTGAGAGCAGCGATTCATTCATTCTCCCGGACAGCACCTCGGTTGATGGCAGCTTCTCCTCCACCGAGACGCCCATCAAGAACACAAAGACGGTGAAGAAGAACCTGCACAAGCCATCTCCACCCACCCCAAAGAAGAACAAAGTAAACCTAAGCTGGACAGCAGCACTCAAGGCCCAGATACAGGCCGCTGCAAAGTCAAGCTCAAAAAACTCCACAAAAAAGAAGAGTAAGAATACGAGTAACTCCCCTAAGTGTAAGGCCAAACCCAGTCACGGCCCGGTGGTGCTGAACAGCCCGGTGAGTGGCTCGGAGATTTCTCAGGGGCAGGAACCCCTCTCGTACCCCAGTTACCTGGTGGCCGAGGACTCTATGTTTAGCCTAGATGACAGTTCCCAGATGGACATTATCGGGGACTATTACGGGGCACAGTACCCTCCCAGTGAAGAAATTAGTGATTTTGTACCTGAGGATGATGATAATGGACCTGCTAAGATTATAGGTTTTGATTCATTTTAATTGAGATTTGCCTAGCTTCTTTATATCAATTGATACCTCATACATAAGTAAAACAAATTTGTATAGTGCAATACCAGTTGTAAATACTCTTTCCAGGAAGGTGAAATATGTGTGTGTGTGTGTGTGTGTGTGTGTGTGTGTGTGTGTGTGCTGTATGACGAGTACTTATCCTCAAAGGTGAAGATGAATGTACATTAAGCAGTGTCTATATTTTTTTTAGGTAAAATGTCAGTGTCGGAAAAGTACTTCTAAGGTTTGTAATGAGGACAAGTTTGAATATTTTAATAAAAAAATATTATTATTTTATTTAGATTATTTTATATTCAAGCCATTTTTCGTTGTGTAAAACCTAAATGCCATGCTGTTTAGAGTCTAGAGAACACTCTGTATTTGTTTTGTCAACCTGTGATCTGTGCGCTGGGAAGTGGCCGCCAAGTGCCCAGCTGCTGCCTGCCTGGACGAGGATGGCTGTGTGGTGTTCACTGTGAGGGGCGGGGAGTCCAGGTGACTTGTTTGGCCACAGCTTGAATCATGCATTTTAGGGAGAATGTGAAGCAAAAATTGCAAATTACTTGTTATTTTACACACTTTTCTTACATTACATGAACACAAGCTCTTGACTTACCTTATATTCCTGTGGAAGAGAGTAATGTTTAAATTGTGCAAAATTCACTCGTGTTTTCTTCAAGAACGCAACCCTCTAGTGAGCCGAGAGCTGCTTGTATTTTAACGTTAGCATTTTGTGGACTTGTGTTTTGCAAGGTAAAGCAGAGGTGATAACAGTTGCTGACGTTTGTTGTGCCTGCAGGCCTGGACACCCACAGCGTGGCCTTCCCTGGACCCCAGGCCACTGCTCCCTCACTCTTGCCCCTCACACCAGGAGTGGCATCAGAAATGTCAAGAAGAGCCCAGGTATGTGGTGAGTGTGGTAAGGAGTTCTTCAACCCACTCAGCTACAACATGCATGTCAGGACTCACCAGCCTTGGATAGAATGTGACAAGTGTCCCTTCAGAACTAAGCTAGCGCAGAAATTAAAATGGCACGAACTAATCCACAGAAGAAACCCAGGCTTCAAATGTTTCACATGCAAAAAGTCTTTTACTAGAATAGAAGGCCTGCTGGTCCACCAGAAGAAGCTGCATCACATTCACCAGTGCAAGTATTGTGGAACCGTTTGGAGGGAAAATGAAAGCCTGAGGATTCACTTGCAGGAGGTTTACAGTAAAGACGGAAGCTTGCCAAGCTGCTGGGTAAAGAACCACGGAGAGACAATCCCTGATGTCCCTCAAACCACAGAGACAGATGAGAGTCAGCCCGCCAGTACACTTCATCAGACAGCTGGCAGAGGCACACGGGAAGTGCAAATGGCCCAGCACGTAGATGTGCCAGACTTTTCTAAGGTCTTGGTGAAAGAGGAAAAAGAGTCCTTTGAAAACAGTGAGCCATCTCCAGCTGGGCCTGCCCTCCCTGATGCACTGGGGACAGGGGAGTCAGCACAGCAGTGTGTCCAGGTGGCCAACACCCTCAGTACACCACTAACAACACTGTCATCCTCTTCAGCTTTTCCTGCTGGCAATGCCTTCTTAACATACAACCCTGTGTCCCAGTCTCTTCAGTTGATAAGCCCACACTTCATCCTGCAGCAGCAGCAGCCCAGACATGAAAAAGGAAAAGGAAATCTGGCCACACCTCCCTTGCTCCCACAGTGTGTTCCAAGTGTGCAAGCATTGGCCTCTTCACCTACCATAGCAACATTCAAACCTATTGTGTCATCAGCGCCTAACCTCACCCCAGCGCCTCAAGACGCCCAGGTACCTGACGTCACCCCAAGCACTTCCATTGAAAGCGACAGCCAGGCAGGGGCAGAAAGCGTCACTCTCATCCAACAGAGAGACAAAGATGGGAAGAATATTGGTACACTGTTCCGTTGTAAACTCTGTCCTCATGTCTTCTTGACTGCTGGTGATTTTGAGGAACATTTTCACAGTGCACATCCTGAAGAACCTTTTCTCCAGTTTCCCATTTCCTGGCTAAAGAAAAGGCAGAATATCCAGCAACCCAAAGTGAATATGTTTAAGCCAAAGGCACCCAGGACAAAGCTCAGGTTGCCCTGCGATGCCTGTACAGAAGTCTTCACCACCTACAGGGGTCTAGCAAAGCATAAGAAATTGAAGCATAAGAAGGCATACACGTGCCCTGTATGCAGCATTGTCATGAGGTCCAACTACAGATTGATGCGTCACCAGAAGATGATGCATAAGGACAAGCTTCGCTGTCGATATTTCTGTGGGATGCTGTGCGACACTTACGAGGATTTACTCAGTCACTACAAAATAGTCCACAAGAAGAACCCAACAAATCAGGAATGTCCACATTGTCAGAGGAGTTTTATATATGAAGGGTTTCTTATGAACCATCTTGATAAGTGTGCACAATGTCCCCCTGACAAAAGACCAGCTCATGTCTGTGGAAACTGTGATGGATTTTTCCCTAATATTGAGGCTTATAATGAACATGCGTTGATCTGCCTCACACCATCAAAAGAAAGAAGTAATTTTGAGGCTCCTAGTACCTCACTTGGCAAAAGAAAGACTCAGTTGTTTGAATTGGAAAATGAAACAAATGAACCAGGAGAAATCACAACAGTGATTCTTGAAGATGAAGATGAGAGGGATGACGTTGACCTAGATGCTGGCAAAGAAATCATGGATGACGTTGAGTTGGATGCTGGCAAAGAAATCAGGGATGACCTTGAATTGGATGCTGGCAAAGAAATCAGTGATGAAGATTTTCCTGACATTGATGCACCCAGAGCATCCTCAGTCAAGCAGAGACCCCCTTCAGGTGACCACAAGATGTGCAGGTATTGCCCAGATGTTTTTCTTAAGAAGGCGAACGCAATCACCCACATTTTATACAGCCACTCAGACATAGCGAAACGCATGATAGTGGCACCCCTGAAGTGTGACATGTGTGGGATTGTCTTCAAGAACCCTACGTGTCTTTGTAAACACCTCATGAAGCATTACACCAGGCTGAACCAATGGGATGCCTTTGTACCCAGAGACATACTGAAAACTGTTAAGGTCAGAGGTTACTGCTGGATCTGCAACACCCACCAGGATGGCCTAAAGGGCTCTCATGTCATGCAGCGAGACAGAGTTATTGATGAGACTGTTGACATCGAGGAGCTCATCAACACAGATATAGAACCGCTGGAGTGTGATGAATGCAAGGAGCTCTTCCCCACAAGAAAGCTCTTCTGGCATCACGTAAAGAAGCACTTGGCAAAACTACCTTTAGAGGTGGTACATTATGGCGACTTCCAAGGTGATGGCAAGTCTTTTCAATGCCGCAAATGTAGTTTCAAGTGTTCAGACAGGGAGGGACTCTACGAGCACATTGCAGACCACTTCTTGGTGAGATACGAAGATGTGAACCAAGAAAGCAAGGAGGCTGAGGAAAAACTAGAGGACGGCAAAACAGGCAGTGCAGAAGCCAGGGTGAAGGGTGATGCAGAGGCCAGTGGGGAGAAAGGTGTGGAAGACAGAGAAAAGGGTGATATTATGGAAGTTGACGCAAAGGGTGACATGGGAACCAGTGTGAAGGGTGATGGAGAGGGTAGTGGAGAGAGAGAAACGGAAGACAGAGAAAAAAGCGATATGGAAACCAGTAAAAAGGGTGACAGGGAAGCTACTGGAAAAGACGATTCAGAAGACGGCAAAAATAATGATTCGAAAGAGAGTGAAAACAATGACGTGAAGGACGGTGAAAATGACGGCATGGAAGACAGTGAAGGGGATAATGTGGAGGACAGTGAAATTGATGATGTGGAAGTCATATCTCATCAGGAAGGTGACAGTAACTCGATGGATATAACTGAATATGATAATTGATGACAAGCACGAGTGGGGGAGATCTTGAGTGAGCGTGAAGAATGGCAGTTAGTTTGATGGGCAATCCGGAAGGTGGCGCTCGGTGGCTTGACAAATAGACTCAATAAATAACCAAATACCCACCAGTTAAAACAGTGAAAGGAGCCAAAGTGATATACAGAAGGGAAAAAACATTGAGTGGGTGATACGATATGTGACACCGCCTTGATACATGCTTGACACAACAGTAAAGAGTGTGAACGAAGGAAGAGGGAGAGAAGTCATGAGTTATAGAAGGGAAAATATGTTGAAGGATGATGCAAAAGGTGACTCGGTAATGAAAACAGATGAAAGTAAAGAGTGAAAGAACAAGCGAGAGAGGAAAGCCTTGAGTTATAAAAGAAAACATACTTGAATGGGTAAATTTTCCTGTCTTGATGATTATATGGAAGTTAGAAGTATTAAACAGTCATCCCTCAAATAGTACGGTTTCCAATAGTTTGGTTTGTTTTATGTGGATTTTCTTAGAAGATTTTTTAGGATTTTTAAATTTCCCGACGAGGAGGAACTTTAAAAATCCTAAAAGATCTTCGATGACAATCCGTATAAAACAGAAACTGAACTATTGGAAACTGTACTATTTGAGGGACGACTGCATTGAGATTTGTTTCCTTGCTGTACTACCATGTCAGAATTATCGGCGAGCTGTTTTCGCTGCTGGTAATAGTGTTGTCCTCTCAGCTGTCCAGATTACCCTAGCCTCGTACCTCCCACTCATGTGCATACCAATGTTTCATCCAGCCCTTGAGAATCTCCGAACCTATTTAAAGTCTTCAAAAACTCATCTACTGGTTCTAAGTAACGTTGCCAGACTTATCATATTGTAATTCATCATATTTTCCGGTTTCCGACTCACGATTATTGCAAACAAACACCGATTATTAATGACTTCAATGGTAACTATAAATAAATCTAGTCATTGGTATGTCGGAGGCAGCTTTGGGGTCGGAAATCGGCGAATACATGAGACTGGGTACGACAATCTGGCAACGTGTGGTTCTAAGAATGTTCAGTGAAGTTTTGGACCCATCTCATTTTTCTGTGTAGTCTTGTTCATTCCTCGAAGGGGTGACCAGAGCAGAAGAGCCTCCAGCTTCTATCCCTACATTCCATACCTAGTACATCCTGCAGTCCTCTCATTCTTCTATCCTTTCTTCTACAATAGGCCCTTCATTTAGCGACGTTTATTTGTATGGATTTCCTGATAACGCACCCTTGAGCTGACGCCACACACACACACACACACACACACACACACACAAGAGGACATAGTAAAAAATTGAGGAAAGGAAGATGCTTGAGAGACTTAAGGAAATATAGCTTCCCGCAAAGAAATATAGAGGTTTGGAACGGACCAAGTGAGGATGTAGTATCGGCGAAGAGTGTGCAAAGTTTTAAGGAAGAGTTAGACAAATACAGATACGGAGACGGGACATCACAAGCGTAAACCCAGGCCCTTTAAAACTACAACTAGGTAAATACACACGCACACAGAATGGATTAAGGGAAAATGTTGTGATGGCAAAGCGTGTCAATCAGTTTAAGGAGAGACTGGACAATTATGGATATGGAGCCAGGACCATACAAGTGTTGCCAGGCCCTGTATACTACAACTAGGCAAATACTTAACAGTTCCACCCGTCCCAAAGTGATAAATCTCATTGAAGTACCACCTCCACTTTGCTTGAATGTCTTTGGTAGCCTACTTATGTCACGTCAAAGAGAGGGTTCACTGTACCACTCATCAGAGGCACACTTTGGACCATGCTAGATTGTTATGATACCCTCATCACCTCCCCAAAACAGAGCGCACTAAATACAACTTTGTACTACCTCTTTTTAAACTGTGATGATATTTGTGGCTGTATGACTGAAAAGGAATAAGAGGAAGAGAGGGAAAGAAAGGAAAAGTTGAGAAAAGGAGGGAAAGAGAATCAGAGAAGAGGAGGAGGAAGAGGAGGAAAGGGGAAGGAAGAGTTTGAGTGCCCTCCTTAAATGCATATATTGAAGATAAGTAATGTCTGTTTACACGTGGCCTCAGCTGCTTGAAACGTGCTGTCCCTGAAGAGGTTGAAAAAGGGTGTAACTCCAAATCTCGCATTGTGGAAGAGTTAGCATTACGATTGATGATTACTCGGATTATTGCCAAAAATATACAAAGGAAAAATTCTCCTAATAACTCAAATACCGTAACTCTTTCCTCGTAAATATTTTCCCAGTTGTATCTCAGGTTCTTGAATTTGTTTCCGGAAAATAGTGACTCTACGGGGAAGTTAAAGTTTGTGTTACAGTTGCTAAAAACGTGAAGAAAAGAAGGATCATTATAACTTAAATTCCGTAACTCATTCTCATAAATATTTTCCCAATCGCATCTTTGTTTCTGGGGGAAAGTTAAAGTTTGTTACAGTTGCCAAAAACATGAAGGAAAAAGCTCATTATAACTTAAATTCCGTAACTCATTCTCATAAATATTTTCCCAATCGCATCTTTGTTTCTGGGGGAAAGTTAAAGTTTGTGTTACAGTTGCCAAAAACATGAAGGAAAAAGCTCATTATAACTTAAATTCTGTAACTCATTCTTGTAAATATTTTCCCAATCACATCTTTGTTTCTGGGGGAAAGTTAAAGTTTGTTACAGTTGCCAAAAACATGAAGGAAAAAGCTCATTATAACTCAAATTCTGTAACTCATTCTCGTAAATATTTTCCCAATCGCATCTTTGTTTCTGGGGGAAAGTTAAAGTTTGTGTTACAGTTGCCAAAAACATGAAGGAAAAAGCTCATTATAACTCAAATTCCGTAACTCATTCTCGTAAATATTTTCCCAATTGCATCTTTGTTTCTGGAAAATAGTGACTGGCAGGAAAGTTAAAGTTAGTGTTGCAGTTACCAAAAATGCATGATGAAAAATGCTTGTAATAACTCGAATACCATAACTCATTCCTCATAACTATTTTCCCAATGGCATCTTAGGTTCTTGAGTGCTTCTGGAAAATAGCGACCTGGTGGGAAAGTTAAAGTTAGTGTTGCAGTTACCAAAAATACATGAAGGAAAATGCTTATAATGGCATCTTAGGTTCTTGAGTGCTCCTGGAAAATAGCGACCTGGTGGGAAAGTTGAAGATAGAGTTACAGTTGAGGATAGCTGAATAAGCACCAAAAACATGAAGAAAAAGGCTCAGTTCTTTCTTCACCCATCGTTCTTTGTCATCTTTTTCCCAAACTCTTCCGTTCCCTTCCCTTTCCTTCTCTCCACCCTTCCTCTCTCACCTTCACCCCTTCTCACCTGCCCTCACCAAACTGCCAGGTGCTCAGAGGAAACTAGCGTCTATAGATTCAAATGGCACAAATTTGGTCATCCGCCTCTTGTTTTTAGCCAGTTTGATCTTTATTTCATTGGTGAGATTATTTTATGTATTTTTTTCTCCATTTACATTATTATTCTTTCTTTCTATTTGTTGATTTACCTAAGTATTGGTTAACATCGCCGGGAAGGAGCTGGTGAGGCGCTCTGACCATAAAGTAAGGTGGATTGATACTTATGCTTGAGGCTGTACGTTCTTGCCGGTATGTTATTCTTATCGTCTGGAAAGGACACGCTGAGGTGCACACTGTGTCAGCAGCGTAGGAGTTTACATTGGACGGTTTGCATCCACCATTCCTGTGAAGTACTCATATTGGATATACTGCCATCAAAAGTTTAGCTTTTTTACCTTGATTTTTGTACTCATGGTTTCAAACAAATGTTATATGTGGATTATATTTTCCTGCCTCTGGAAATTTGATTGTTTTAGTCTTAAGAGTTTATGCTATTAGAATTTTTTGAAAAGTAGGATTCCAATGAACAGACTTGTATTGTGTAGTCAAGTAAAGCATCAGTCCTCTCTTATACATCTTAACAATTTTGCCAAGTAACTCTTCTCTGATCGGAGTACTTCAGTCGGTTCACCTGAGTCTGAAGTGTGCATCATCATGCAACAGCAACCTGCAGCCACACGGCGTGTTATTAAACAGCCTTGAGGCTGTCCACCACCGAGAAAATATATCAGGCTATTTATATATTTCTTTAACTCATAATAGACTATAATTGACGGTATTTGTTATTGCTGCCTGCACATTATTGACACTGACGACTGTTTACTGTGCGTCGGCTAGCACACAGTATCCACAAAATCGGGCGTGCCATGTGGCTGCAGGTTGCCGTTGCGCGACAATGCACACTTCAGACTCGAGTGAACCGACTATAATTGGAAGAGTGTATAGAAGTTGGTTAACATAGCGGAGTCCCTCTGTTGGTAATGAAAGCAGTGAGCCTGACCCTTCCCACGGAGGTGGCTGAGCCCGCCTTAACACCAGTATTTTGTCTGTCCGGCTTGGCGCGTGTTGCCTCACTACACGCCCGGAAGCTTTCCTCAGGAGTTACTTGGTTCACCCTCCATGCCTGTCACTTAACACTTTGATGACCCTGCTGTGTTTATTTATGTCAGGGTGGTGCTCTCTCTCTCCTTGGTTTCTCATAATTGTGGTTGTGGAGGTAGGCTTGGTTGCCCCATGCAGCAGTAGCAGCAGTGGGCAGCCACAAGCATTGTGAGGGGCAGCATCTCAGTGGACTGTGTTGGTCATGTGCTGCAATCATTGCTTGGGTTTGGTGAGGTTGGTAGTCCTGTGCCACAGCAGCAGTACAGTGGGCAGCCACAAGCATTGTGAGGGCAGTGTCTCAGTGGAGTGTGTGTTGGTCATTGCTTGTGTTCAGCTCAAAAGCTGAATGATGTATTTAATGCCAAGATGGTTAAGTTATTTCACAGTAATAGGAGATAAAAGTACATAATAATACTTTACCAGTGAACTTAAGATTGTATCTGTACAGTCTCTGAAGGTTGCCACCAAGTGGCATTGTCACATACATTAGGAAGTTATGTAAATGTCTTTCATTTTGACGAGTTTGTCATTATCTGATTATTTTTGAGTCTTGATTCAAAAGCTAACTCTGAATGTATTTAATAGTACAGTGTACATAAATGCAAACTATAGATTTGTACATTTGTGGGATGTATACGAAACTGTAGATGTTTATTAGGCTGGACTTATCACCCGATCATTTGTGCAAGATAATTTTATGCCACCCATAATGCCTGTGGGCTGGAGAGTGGCTTGGAGGACCCCTCCGGAGGGCCCGCTGGTGTGGCATAGAATTATCAGGCTGTGATTCACCCATTGCTTTGAATTCTGTGTTTTCTGTTGTCCTCAGGTGCCAGTCACGTTGCTGTGTCCAGACTTTTTTACGTTCATGTCACGCTCTAGAGTTTCATTCCTGTTACAAGCCATCAGTATGCTGGGGACATTCCTTCCCTGTAATGACTGTATTTTTTTAAGCTTAGCTTTTACAGTTTTGGGTCCTGTATCTGGCAGTCTGGCATGCCACGGACCTGAGGGTTGCCCAACGATAGGTTTTTCAGAAATGTGGGGCACTAGGCCTGATATGTACTGAACGCAATTTCTTTGGAAGAAAATTATGAATACAATGTCACAGACATGACCTCTCATTTTCCTCCTCTCCTTTTGAGCAAAGGGACGTCGGATGCCTTCCACAGCGCTCACTGCAGTGTTGGAGTTCAGTGCCGTGACACTGAGGGCTTTACCATTTTAATTTCAAGCTCATTGTGCCTTTTTTTTAAATCACAGCTATAAAGTGTTCTGTTCCACCTCTTCAAGTGCTTATGAAATTTGGGATGAAGTGAATACAAATGTGAAGTATTCAAGTGTGAATACAAATACCTTGAATTTCTAAGAATACAAACACAAAGATATCCTATGAACCTGAACCTGAATATGAATAGCTTAAGAAAGTATCCATGAAGACATGGACGAATACTTTTTGTTGGACACAACCTCAAGCTTTAACTTGGCCCAGCACTGTAGTGAAGCCATGCAGTGCTGAATGGCTGGAGGAGCAATGAACCTTGACTGCTGCCAGTATTCAGTGCTCCATCCCCTGGATAAGGCTGTACCATTATTTTTCCCTTCCCATCACATACACAAGTAAATATATTCAAGAACATTTGAAAAAAATCAAGTTAACATTTGGAGGACCATCAGGCCATTACTTGAAATTCTTTACACCAGTAGTTGAACAGATGTAGAAGTGGTGATTTTCTAAGGGTTGAGAATTTGTTCATTTTTGGCTAATACTTTCCCCCACTCATCCACACTCCTCTACTTGCTGAGCTTCAAAGTGTCATCAACAACAACATCTTGGATGATCCTCCTCCCCTCAGCAACAATGTGGACGAACGTTGTCCAAAATTTTTACTGCTGGAACTTCCCAACTATTTCATCGCCAGGCAGCCCTGCGCTTAGTTGTTACCCTAATTACTTATTGTGTGAAGGGGCAATCCATCAAATGATCCTGCATGCTGACTGCAGCAAACCAGAGACATCAACAAGTTTGCTGATGTCACAAAACCAGGACAACAAATGAGGCCACTCAAGAGTGTTGTGGAACACATGGAGGAACTAAACAGTTTATGGAAGTGGTCTAATAAATGGATGATGCCGGTCAACATTTACAAATGCAGCATCTTAACCCTTTCCAATCTGAAGGAATCTCTTCTTGCCAGATATTTTAGTAAAAAGACGTGGGCAGTTTTTGTTGAGAGCTTAGGAAGCTTGCTGGAAGTAAATCATCATACACATGGCAACAGTAGCCTCAGTCCAACAATTGCCATTTACAAATTTGAACCGTTAGAGTTGGAAGCTGATATTTTTTTTCCTGGAAACCTACTGCATCCTTCCTGCGGTAAGTTTTAACTAATAAATATCAAATTATGTAAAACAATGTATTTCATGTGTCATGTTGATGCTCAGTTTTACAAAATATACAACTATTGCAATAATAAACGGGTAACTGGCCGGGTATGTCAGTTCCCATCAAGACAGGAACACAGACTTCTTTGCCACAGTTTTATCAGTACTGGTAGTCCTCAAATTATGATTGGGTGTGGGACCAGCTTGGTTGTAAGTCAGAAGGCAGGGAACACTGTGTGAACAAACTGCTGCTCTACCCATGGGGGGACATTTTAAATGTCAACATTACCTAACTTAGTACGTATTCCTACTATTATTATTGGTGAGAGCGGTCGTAAGTTGCTTATGTTGTAACTTGAGGACAAGCGAGGCAAAAACTGGCTCATGAACAGGTGGTAGAGTTGATGAGTGTATTAAACTAAGCAAATTTTGATGCAAGCACAACTGAAAGGTTCAAATGGAGGTTAGACAGACTTGTGTATGGGAAGGGGCTGTGGTGAAGACTCTCAGGAAGTACTGTGTGCAGGCCTTCTTGCCTCTGTTAGTCTCCTTATATCCTGGTTTCCTTACATAATGTTGAAAGAATACTTCTAAGGTTCATAATGTACAGTTTTGAATATTTTAATAAAAAAATATTATTTTATTTAGATTATTTTGTATTCAAGCCATTTTTCGTTGTGTAAAACCCAAATGCCATGCTGTTTAGAGTCTAGAGAACACTCTGTATTTGTTTTGTCAACCTGTGATCTGTGCGCTGGGAAGTGGCCGCCAAGTGCCCAGCTGCTGCCTGCCTGGACGAGGATGGCTGTGTGGTGTTCACTGTGAGGGGCGGGGAGTCCAGGTGACTTGTTTGGCCACAGCTTGAATCATGCATTTTAGGGAGAATGTGAAGCAAAAATTGCAAATTACTTGTTATTTTACACACTTTTCTTACATTACATGAACACAAGCTCTTGACTTACCTTATATTCCTGTGGAAGAGAGTAATGTTTAAATTGTGCAAAATTCACTCGGCGGCCTCTTCAAGAACGCAACCCTCTAGTGAGCCGAGAGCTGCTTGTATTTTAACGTTAGCATTTTGTGGACTTGTGTTTTGCAAGGTAAAGCAGAGGTGATAACAGTTGCTGACGTTTGTTGTGCCTGCAGGCCTGGACACCCACAGCGTGGCCTTCCCTGGACCCCAGGCCACTGCTCCCTCACTCTTGCCCCTCACACCAGGAGTGGCATCAGAAATGTCAAGAAGAGCCCAGGTATGTGGTGAGTGTGGTAAGGAGTTCCTCAACCCACTTAAGTATGACAAGCATGTGGCAAATCACAAACCTTGGATTGTGTGTGACAAGTGTCCCTTCAGAACTAAATTAAGGGAGAAATTACAATGGCATGAGCTAATCCACAAAAGAAATCCAGGCTTCAAATGTTTTACTTGCAAAAATTCTTTCGGTAGAATAGAAAGCCTGCTGATTCACCTAAAGAAGATACATGGCATTTATCAGTGCAAGTATTGTGGAACTGTCTGGAGTGAAAATGAAAGCCTGAGGAGTCACATGCACGAGGTTATCAAAAAAGGTGGAATCTTGCCAAGCTGCTGGGACCACAGAGAGACAATCCCTGATGTCCCTCAAACCACAGAGACAGATGAGAGGCAGCCCGCCAGTACACTTCATCAGACAGCTGGCAGAGGCACACAGGATTTAGATGTGAAAGAGGACCACCATTTAGATGTGAAAGAGGACCACCATTTAGAAGTGTCAGACAAAGAGATGACAAATTATTCATTGTCAGACATGTGTGAGGTCTTGGTGAAAGAGGAAACAGAGTCCTTTGAAAACAGTGAGCCATCTCCAGCTGCGCCTGCCCTCCCTGATGCACTGGGGACAGGGGAGTCAGCACAGCAGTGTGTCCAGGTGGCCAACACCCTCAGTGCACCACTAACAACACTGTCATCCTCTTCAGCTCTTCCTCCTGGCAATGCCTTCTTAACATATAACCCTGTGTCCCAGTCTCTTCAGTTGATAAGCCCACGCTTCATCCTGCAGCCACCGAAGGTCAGAAATGAAAAAGAAAAATATCTGGCCACACCTGCCGTGCCCCCGCCGTATGTTCCAAGTGTGCAAGTGTTGGCCCCTTCACCTGCCATAACATTCAGTCCTGTTGTGTCGTCAGTACCTGACCTCACTCCAGCGCCTAACAATGCCCAAGTACCTGACGTCACCCCAGCCACTTCCTTTGAAAGTGACAGCCAGACAGGGACAGCAGGCATCACTCACAAGGTTCCTGTATTATTCCGTTGTAAGCTTTGTCCCCATATCTTTCGCAGTCTCGATGATTTTCAAAAACATTGTCATGAAATGCATTCTGACAAATACATTTCCAAGTTGCCCCAACCCAGGGTGACCCAGAAACCCAAAGTGAAGAAGGCAAGGGAGTCAGAGGCACCCAAGGCACCCAAGGCAACCAAGGCAGCCAAGGCAACCAAGGCAGCCAAGGCAACCAAGGCAGCCAAGGCAACCAAGGCAACCAAGGCAGCCAAGGCACCTAAGGTAAAGGGCAGGCTGCATTGTAATGTCTGCAAGGCACCCTTCAAATCCCGCAGTGCTCTAAAAAGCCATAAGCAATTGCAGCATAAGAAGGCATATGAGTGCCACTTATGTGGCACTGTCACGCGGAGAAGCTTCAGATTGATACGGCACCAAAAGGCCGCTCATAAGGACAAGTTCCATTGCAAGTTTGCCTGTGGGAATCTTTTTGACACTAATGAGGAGGTGGTCCGTCACTATGAAAGCGTCCACAAGAGCAAGCAGACAAGTTATGAATGTCCATATTGTCAAAAGGTTTTCACATATAAAGGCTTTCTTATGAACCATCTTGATAGGTGTGCACAATGCCCCCTTGACAAAAGACCAGCTCATGTATGTGGAAACTGTGAAGGAGTTTTCCCTAATGCTGAGGCTTATGATGAACATGCAAAGAGCTGCCTCCCAAGCATAAAGCAGCACTATAAGAAAAATCCCTATACCTCCCCATGGGTTAAGAAAAGAAAGACTCATAGTTCTGCACATAAAAAAGGAATAACTGATCGAGAAGAAACAGAGGAACCTGAAATTTCAGACCAAGGAGAAAACACTGACAGCACTGGGAGTGATATCATTGGCATGGATGACTTTGAACCAAGCAGTGATGAAGATGTTCCTGGCACCGACACACCCAAATTCTTTACAGGGAATCAGAGACCCCCTTCAGATGGCCACAAGGTGTGCAGGTATTGCCCAGATGTGTTTCTGAAGAAGGAGAGCGCATTCAATCACATTTTACACTGCCACTTGGACTTAGTAAACCCCATGATAGTGGCGCCCCTGAAGTGTGATATATGTGGTCATATCTACAAGAATCCTACATGTTTTTGTAAGCACCTCATGAAGCATTACACCAAGCTGAACAAATGGGATGCCTTTGTGCCCAGAGACATACTGAAAACTGTTAAGGTTCAAGGTTACTGCTGGATCTGCAACACCCACCAGGATGGCCTAAATGGTTCTCATGACGTCCAGAGAGACAATGGTATAGATGAAGCTCTTGCAATCGAAGAGCTCATCAAAAAAGAAGTGGAACCTCTAAAATGTAATGAATGCAAAAAGTTCTTCTCAACAAGAAAGCTGTTCTGGCATCATATTAAGGAGCACTTGGCAAGATTACCCGAAGGAAAAGTTTACAGCACTGGTTACCGACGTGATGGCAAGTCTTTTCAGTGCCGCAAGTGTAGGTTCAAGTGCTCGGACAGGGAGGGACTCTACCAGCACATTTCAGACCACTTCATGGTGAAATACATACATGTGCCTCAGGTTAGCAGGAAGGCTGATGAAGAGCCAGAAAACAGCAGAACAGGCAGTGCAGCAGTGAATGGGAAGGCTGGTGCAGAGAATAGTGGAGAGAAAGATATGGAAGACAGAGAGAAAGGGGATGTGAAAGGCAGTGGAAGAGACGTGGAAGACGGCAAAAATGTTGGCGAGAAAGAGAGTATAAATAACAATGTGGAAGATGCTGAAAAGGATGAAGAGGAAGACAATGAGAATGATGATATAGAAGACAGAGAAAAAGATGACGTGGAAGGCAGTGGAAGAGACGTGGAAGACAGCAAAAATGATGGCATGAAAGAGAGTAAAAATAACAATGTGGAAGATGCTGAAAATGATGAAATGGAAGACAGTGAATGTGAGGATGAAGCAGACATGGAAGATTATGATTTCGAAGACAGTGAATTGAATTATATGGAAGATTGTGAGTATTTTGATTTTGAAGGCAATGAATACTATGATTATGAATGCAGTGAAGATGATGGTATGGAAGACAGTGAAAATGATGATGAAGCCGACAGTGAAAAAGATGATTCTGAAGACTGAAAATTATGGGAGTGAAAATAATGGTGTAGAAGATTGTGAAAGGGATAATATGGGTGACCGTAAATATTATAATGTCAACAATAGTGAAAATGGCAGTGCAGAAGATCGAAAAAGATATGACACGGAAGACAGTGAAGAAGATTAGATGGAGGGAGGCTGTGAAAACATATAACTGTGCTCATGATAAAGGAAAAAAATAGTTGGTTTAATCGGTTAATGGAAAAGAATGGGAATTGGTTTAACCCGGTAGCTGCTGGGATCACGTTTCTAAACGAGAAAAATGGGAAAAAAATCATCACTCACGCAAACCATTTCAAAATATATATCAACGCATTTGTGATCGGTTTATGCATCATCTATTTTGGGGGGATTTATATAATGGCAAAATTTTGGCCCGTTGCTGCAACATGGTAAAGCCACAAATTTGACCCGTCGCTGCTTCCAGGTTAATGAGAGAGCTGGCTTTCCACCTGGCTTGTTGTGGGTTCAGTTCCTGGCACCAGAGAGCTTATTTTTCCCTTCCCGCACCTGGTCAACTTCTCGTGTTTTTTTTTTTTTTTTTTTTTTTTACGTCTATGCCTGTAACACCGGTAGGCTTGCTTGAGGGGCCTGGATGGTGTTCGGCCCCAGCTCGTCATGGCACAGGCAATTGTTTATAGTGGCGCCATCTTCTCTGAGATCATGTATAATAAAGAAGGTTCCAGTTCTTCCACCACACAGGCAGGCAGCATTGTATGTGTGGGTTAGGTTCCTGAAAACTTTGGTTGGGATTTTAAGAACATTAGAGATTTTCCACAATGAGTCAAAATAATTTAGTTTGTGTTTCAAGTCCAAGGTGGAGAAGCAAGCATGTGCATCCTGTTTAGTGGGGCAGGTTGAATATTCCAGATGTATTTCCGAAGACTTGTGCCAAATATTGTATGTGGATTATTGACTTTGGTGCAGGAAAATGGTGTGGATATAGGTCAGGGAGTATGCATGTCATGATGATGATGATGCCTACAATGAGGCTTACCTCAACTCAAAACTTCAGGAAAAAACATGTTCACTTTTTTCTATTATCTATCATAAAAAGATACACTGTGAAGTAAGAATTGTTTATAATGCATAATTTGATTACTCAGAAGTGGTTTGTGATCTAGGTAACTTCTCTCAGTATTAACGAGCAGACTTGTAAATACAGAATTATCAGTATGTACCTGATCAGGGTATTTATAGGTATTTACAAGCATAATATCACACCACTTCCTGTAAAGGTTCTGTCACTGTAGAACTTTGCATCACATTTTTGAGTTATATTTTCTTGCCTTCAGAAAACTGGAAGGCATATTTTGAGTATTGGAACTGGTGAACAGACGTACTGTGTTTTCAAATAAAGTATGAGTTCTGTTTTTAACATTACCTCAATTTGCCATTGATTTTTATTTTCTAAAATGTGGAGCACTAGGCCTGGAGTGTACTGAAAGAAATTTATTTGAAAGAAAATTACAAATACAATGTCACAGACAACCTGTCATTTTTCTCCTCCCCTTTTGAACAAATGGATGTTGGACGCCTCTGACAGTGTGTATTGCAGCGCCTGAGGTCAGTGCCGTGACTTCGAGTGCTTTATTATTTGAATTTCAAGGTTATTGTGCTTTTTCTATTTATTTATTTATGGCGGCCACCTTTGCACAGGTGGGGAAAAGCCGCGAATGTGCGAATCCATGAATAGTGAACCCGTAAGTGAGGGGGACGGGTGCGGTGCTGCCGCTGTGAGCAGAAGATAGGAAAGCAGATGAAAGAGAACATCAGTCAGAGTTTATACACGTTCTGCCGCCTTGAGGGCGTTCATGTTCTAGGACGGAGGTGATGCAGACAGAGTAAAGCTGCTCCAGAGTTAACTAGTAATTTATATTAATTCTTGCATAAAAGACACCACAAGGGAAATGGAGTAGAGCAGAACCATATTAATATAAATTTATGAGGCTCTGGAGTGTAGTCGTGTGCAGCAGAAGGGCGAGGGGGAGGTGAGGATGCTGGTTTATGCAGACAAAGCACTGTGTGGAAAATGAGGCGCCCCATGCAAGGCGGGAAAGCTGGTTTTGGGTGAAAAGTTTTGGGTTGCCTCTGGTGCACACAAACCTTCCTCTTGCCGTACTCCAGTGAGGGTCCAGGAGAGTTCGTCTCTCCTTTGCTGCAGGATGGTCAGCAACCTTCCACGTGTTTTTGTTTACTTGACATTTCCATCATTTCTTTTTTTTTTTTGGTTTGACTGACTGGCATCACCGCCGAACGGAGTGTTTCCTTTAATTTGTGTTATGTGGAGGGTAACCGTGCCATATGGATATTGTGTCCTATTTTTAGGTCTCTCGTTATATGGAAATCCTTAAAAAGACATGCGCTAAATGGAGGGTCAGTTATGTTTTGAATGGCAGCAGCCTTTAGCAGAGGTGATAACAGTTGCTGACGTTTGTTGTGCCTGCAGGCCTGGACACCCACAGCGTGGCCTTCCCTGGACCCCAGGCCACTGCTCCCTCACCCTTGCCCCTCACACCGGGAGTGGCATCAGAAATGTCAAGAAGAGCCCAGGTATGTGGTGAGTGTGGTAAGGAGTTCTTCAACCCACTCAGCTACAACATGCATGTCAGGACTCACCAGCCTTGGATAGAATGTGACAAGTGTCCCTTCAAAACTAAACTGATACAGCAGTTTCAGTGGCATGAGGTAATCCACAAAGGAAATCCAGATCTCAAATGCCTTTACTGCCTCGAGTCTCACTGTAGAGTAGAAGGCCTGCTGGCCCACCAGATGGAGGTACATGACATTTATCAGTGCAAGTACTGTGGAACTGTCTGGAGGGAAAATGAAAGCCTGAAGAGTCACTTGCAGGAGGTTTACGAAAAAGAGGGAAGCTTGCCAAGCTGTTGGGTGGAAAAGAGCCCTGAAGAGACACCGACCACAGACACAGATGAAAGCAAGCCAGCAAGTTCACTTGATCAGATGGCTGGCAGAGCTGAACAGGGTTTAAAAGTGCAGACTGACCAACATTTAGATGTGCCAGACAAGGAGAAAACAAAATACCTATTGTCAGACATGTGTGAGGTCTTGGTGAAAGAGGAAACAGAGTCCTTTGAAAACAGTGAGCCATCTCCAGCTGCGCCTGCCCTCCCTGATGCACTGGGGACAGGGGAGTCAGCACAGCAGTGTGTCCAGGTGGCCAACACCCTCAGTGCACCACTAACAACACTGTCATCCTCTTCAGCTTTTCCTGCTGGCAATGCCTTCTTAACATACAACCCTGTGTCCCAGTCTCTTCAGTTGATAAGCCCACACTTCATCCTGCAGCAGCAGCAGCCCAGACATGAAAAAGGAAAAGGAAATCTGGCCACACCTTCTCCCTTGCTCCCACAGTGTGTTCCAAGTGTGCAAGCATTGGCCTCTTCACCTACCATAGCAACATTCAAGCCTGTTGTGTCATCAGCGCCTAACCTCACCCCAGCGCCTCAAGACGCCCAGGTACCTGACGTCACCCCAAGCACTTCCATTGAAAGCGACAGCCAGGCAGGGGCAGAAAGCGTCACTCTCATCCAGCAGAGAGACAGTGAGAGGAAAAAGACTTGTACACTGTTCCGCTGTAAGCTCTGTCCTCGTGCCTTTGTCACTGTTGATGATTTTCAGGAACATTATCAGGAAGCACATTCTCATGAAGCCATTTCCAATTTTTCTACACCCAAGATAATCCAGAAACATGAAGTAAAGTGTAAACGAAAGTCAAAGGCAATCCACCAACAACCCAGAGTGAATGTCACAAGGAACCATAAGACACTGGTTCACATGAAGGCATACAAGTGCTCCGAATGCAGCAGCATCCTGACACTCTCCAAATTGCTCCATCACCAAAAGACAGCTCATTATGACAAACTTCGCTGTCAGTACTTCTGTGGGAAGCTCTTTGACACTCAAGAAGAGCTGGCCGCTCACCACACTGATGCCCACCAAGAGAACTGGGCACATTTGTCGTGTCCACATTGTCAGGAGATTTTTCCAAATGAAGTCTTTGTTAGCAACCACCTTCTGACATGTGATCAATGCCCTCCTGACAAAAGACCAAAGACCTGTTTGTGGAATCTGAGAAGCAATTTCCCCTAATATTGAGGCTTTAAATGAACATTCAGTGAGCTGCCGCCCAGCTTCAGAAGAAATAAGTAATGCAGAGACTCTGATGCCTCCTCACTTGGTAAAGGAATGACTCATGTTTGAACACAACACTGGAACAAATGAACCAGAAGAAAATGCCACAGAGGAACCTGAAATTACAGATGAGTTTGATCAAGTCCTCCAGAATGCTGCGTGTTTTTGTAAGGACCTTGTGAAGCATTACTCCAGGATGAACAAACGGGATGCCCTTGTGCCCAGAGACTTACTGAAAACTGTTCAGGTTAAAGGTTACTGCTGGGTCTGCGACACCCACCAGGATGGTCAGGATGGTTCTCGTGGCGTCCTGAGAGACAATGGTATAGCTGAAGCTCTTGAGATTGAAGAGCTCACCAAAAAAGAAGTGGAATCCCTGGAATGTGATGAACGCAAGGAGCTCTTTCCTATGAGAAAGCTGTTCTGGCATCATGTAGAGAAGCACTTGGCACAGTGACTCAAAGGGAAGGTGACTCACCCACCAGACCAGGATGACAGCACCGCCAGCCCGCCCATGGCACACCCTGGGGAGCGGGTTGACTCCCTCCACTTTCTCTCATTTCCCCAAGGTGCCTCACAGCCAGCCCTGGAGGCACCACATCTCCATCGCAAAACTTGCTGTGTTGCTGGTGCTGCGGGAGGGGACCAAGGGTCTCCCCGGCTTCACAAACTTCTCTCATGGTTAACCAAACCACACAGCCCCAGCAGACGACAGCAAAAATAGTGCCGTAGAGGACATTGAAAATGACTGTGCAGAAGGCAGCAAGAGCTGATGATGGGAAAGACAGTAAAGAGTAGATGGAAGGAAACTCTGATGTAAAAAGTAACTGTGATGATAATAAAAGAAAGGCAGAAGGGAAGAAAATTTTGTCCTAATAAGAAAATTTGTTTACTTAGTGAATGGAAAAACATAGCAGTTAGTTTAATGAGTAACGTGTAAGGCGGCACTGGCTCAACAAATAATGAGTCAGGGAGCACCGGAACAAAACACCTGAAGGAGGAGTGAGAGAAGACGAGTCTTGGGATAGGAAAGGGACAAGGTGGTTATGTCAGTGGTTTGGGTGATTATTTTTGAGTCTTGATTCAAAAGCTAACTCTGAATGTATTTAACAGTACAGTGTAGGGTGATGTGTTCACGACCCGGACAGTAAAGTGAATAATATTCATAAAAAAAAAAAGTTATGAGCTAGGAGAGAGATTTTTTGTTAAAAAGAAGCTAAACTAATTTCCATCTTATGCTATGAGTTTCATATCTTGTAGATATCATATATTGGTTTTACAGCCGTTTTAGGATATCTTCTCGTTTCTCAGACCGGTCGAGACCCACGACGGATTGACCCGGGTCTCTCAACCGGACGGATGTTTTGGTCCAAAAACCCACCACAAATGTTTTATATTTTTTCTTTATATTTAACATCAGAAGAACATCCAGAAAAAAACACTGAAAGCAAAAATAAACAAAAAAAAATAAAAAAATATAAAAAATAAAAATGATAAAAAAAGGTAACTAAATTCCTTCCTTTCTCTTTCTCTTTATCTTTTAATATTAATATTGGTTTTATAGTTTTAATTTAGGTTAAATGAGAGTGATTGATGAAAAAAAAAAAAAAATCCTTCTAAATTCTTCCGGTGTTGTTCTCGACTCACGTACACTGTCCACTGTCCGACCACGTCGAGTCAACATCCAATTTTAAAAAAAAAAAAAAAAACAATTGGGGGTTTGGCCCAGGGTTAAATATTTCAGAAGTAAAATGGGGGGGGGGGCACAGGCACAAATAAAAAATAATCATCAATCAACTTCCAAAAAAAAATCAAAAAAAATTAGCCGTAAACAACACCCATTTCCAGCCTTTCAGCCCATTCCTTTATCTCACATATGGTATATGGTACATTAAGAACATGCAATCATTCACTCATTCACTTTTTTTTTGGTTTTACTTAAATTTGCATGAATTGTCAAAAATCGAATCGTCGAGTCAGTTACAATTTTTTCTTGTCTAGCACCCCCCACCCCAAACGTTGTGTTTGTTGTTATCGCATATTATCTATCACCGATTTTATAACATATTATATATATTAACTAAAAACTTTTAGTTGATCACGATCTTATTTCGTGGTCATGTGGCACAATATCCTGATGCCGAAAATTAAGATCTTTCACCTCTTAAATCGAAATTCTTACCATGCTTACAAGCGGAGCGAGTCGGGGAGGGGGTTGCAAATTGCGTCTAGTTGACCCGCCTCCTCGCCATACGTCATAGCTCTGACGTCATCTCAGGTCGATCAAAGATTGTTTAATGGCTGACTGTCCGGAGAGATTTCGTCCGGTCCTACATAAATGCAAACTATAGATTTGTGCATTTGTGGGATGTATACGAAACTGTAGATGTTTATTAGGCCGGACTTATCAGCCGATCATTTGTGCAATATAATTTTATGCCACCCACAGAGTGTGCCGGTGAAGAGGTCTTCACTGGCCTGTGGGCTGGAGAGTGGCTTGGAGGACCCCTCCGGAGGGCCCGCTGGTGTGGCATAGAATTATCAGGCTGTGATTCACCCATTGCTTTGAATTCTGTGTTTCCTATTGTCCTCAGGACCTCAGGTGCCAGTCACGTTGCTGTGTCCAGACTTTTTTACGTTCAAGTCACGCTCTAGAGTTTCATTCCTGTTACAAGCTTGGGGACAGTGAGGTGTTGGCAGGAAAGTGTGAAGAAAAGTGTGCATGTATGCATGTATGTATGTATGTACATGTTGGCAGTATGAAGTATGAAGAAGTGTGTAAGTATGATTGTGTATGGAGTATGTATTAATATCTTACAATGGTGTCACAGTCCCAAATTAACATTCCCATTACCTCTCAACATCCACCACTCAGTTCATCCTTCATCTTAGGGGTCAGTCAAAAATACCTAACACCGAGGGAGGGGAAGGGATTGGTGGAAGGTTACCTCATGCCGGCCAGGTCTTCACTCAACCCTAACTTCAGCGACTTTAGTCAAGAGGAGCACCGGGGGGCGGCATGGGCCAGGCAGGAGTCATACATCACGGCAGCCACCATAAGTATAATTCACCTTCGCTACTAACACCCTGGGGCTGTCCAAGAGGCCCTCATGAGAGCCTATGGGCAGGCGCTATTGACAGCACCTTAAAAAACAAACAAAAAGTGGTGGAAAGTTTTGAATGTGACAGGGGGAGGGAGGAGGGGACCATGTGGCAGAGCAGAGGGGAGGAAAGGACGCGCAGGAGCCACCACCTCAATGGACTTCTTGAAATGGCTTGACTGCAGTGGGTTTTGGACGTGTTACGAGACTTGATATCGGGGAAGGAAAGGTAAAAGATGGTCAAAAGAAATCGTTATGTAATTTTTTCATTATATATACCCTCTGCACGTCGTTTTTTTACAGCAAAGGAAGCATCTCAAGGGGGGGAAAAAAAAGAGAGAGAACCCCCCCCCCAATCACTGCCCCTAAAAAAAGTTTAGAGTGGCCAATAGAGAGGTCAATTTCAGGAGGAGCGGAGTAAGCATGCACCCTTTCAAATCACAAACATTACATCCACACGGCTTTTCAATATTCACCATTTATTTAATTTTTCATCTCATTACAAGCTAACCCATCCGCTGCGATTGGCATGGATTTTGCCTTCACTGGTAGCCTGGTAACGTACTCCTAGGTCTTTCTCTGCCTCTGCCCATGTGGTATTGGTATGCTGGATATCCCTTCACTGGTAGCCTGGTAACATACACTCCCAGGTCTTTCTCTACCTCTGTGATGGATAGTGGAGTGTTTCCCATGTGGTATTGGTATGCTGGATATCCCTTCACTGGTAGCCTGGTAACATACTCCCAGGTCTTTCTCTGCCTCTGTGGTGGATAGTGGAGTGTTTCCCATGGTATTGGTATGCTGGATATCCCCTCCAAAGGTGCAGGACTTTACATTTTTCTTTATTGAATTGTAGCAGCCACTTTTTGTTCAATTCCTGTTGCTTGGTGATGTCTTCTGGTAGGAAATCTGCAGCCTAGGAGTTAATAGTTCTATGATTGTTTTCTTACTTTTCAGGCTTGCTCTTGTAATGGTAGATCAACCAGTTTGATGTTTTGATAACTGTGTCATTTATATTCACCAGGCTTCCATTTTGAAAGTTAGTTGTTCCTGCAGGTGTTGGCGCTAGTGACAAGTCAACAGGTCTTCGTCACCCTCAGCTGGGCCCCAACATCAAGGACAAGCTCAAGGATTGCAACGAGTGTGGCGCCCAGTATTGTCACCTGCATGACTTGTTGACCTGTGATCGGTGTAACTTTTCCACCGTGAACCGACAGGCATATAGCAAACACATCATGGACCACAACAAGACGAAGCTGAAGTGTACCGTGTGCTTCGAGATCTTCACGAGTCCCATCACTCACGCTGTGCACAAGAGGAAGATTCACGGCTTGTACGACTGTAAGTATTGTGCGGCAGAGCTCCCCAGCAAGTCAGAGTGGTCCCTTCACATAAGACAGAAGCACAAGGACAAGTGTAAAGAGAGCGCAGAGAAAAAGGAGAAAAAGGTTATGCAAATAAAGGTAAATACTCGTGAAGGAACGGCAAGCATTACTCAGGCTGTAGACATGTCCCAGCCACACACAAGACCAGCAGAAGGGCAGCAGCTGGCGGTGGTGAATATTATCCAAGATCATCCAACACCAAATAACGAGTTTCTTGCAAATCTGATGCAAACTTCCAATGGCTCCTCTTCCACCAACAAAAAGTTACTGGTACGAAACATGGCATTTATAGCGCCGAAACCTTCTTCAGGGATTATAATGAGCACCTCACAGGCTATTAATTTCATGAAGACAACCAGCGTGCAGCCCTTCACCCCTGTAATGCCCCCACCACTGCCGTACACCCTCGGAAACACTTCAGACTTCAATGCGAATACCAATCAAAATTCAGTAAGTTCAGCAAGCAACCCAACCACCATTTTCTCATCACCTCCCTTCAATCCAAACAATCTTACAATCAAAGAAGAACCATTGGAGGAGGAGAGCGCCAAGCCTAACACCGTCCTGGTAAAGGTGAAGCCAAAGAGGAGGAAACAGCCCAGCACCAACCTAGCGAACTGGCTTCCGTGTGAGTCGTGTTCTTCCTTGTTCAGAAACCTTACTGGCCTCAGGATTCACATCAAGCAGAAGCACACGGAGAGGCCAAAGTGTCCGCTCTGCAAAACCACGAAGACAACTGCAAGGAAGGTTTACCAGCACCAAGCGATGGTCCACAGAAACAAGCTGAGGTGCCACTATTACTGCCTAGAGCTCTTCGACACGCGCGAGGAGCTGTCTGCCCACCACATCAACGTCCACAACAAAGACGACACTATTTTACGATGCAGGTATTGCCGGGAGACCTACCCAAAAGGGACCTACATGAAGCACTTGGAGATGTGCACTGGAGAAATCAAAAATAGATTCATAATGCATTGTAACTGTGGGAGGAAGTTTATAAATTCAGCCGAGTACGGACACCACATAAAGAGTTGTAAGTCTGCCGTTAAGATGGATGTCGAGGAGGAGGGCGAGGCACCAACAACCAGTAACACCAAGGACAGTGACTCGGCCTCGCCGGACCCTGAGAAAGAAGCGAATCCCAAGTCCACGGAGGAGAGTCCCATCGCAGAGCCTCGGGAAGTCTGCTGCACCACGGAGGAGGGTGAGATAATGAAGTGCCTGGGATGCCAAAGAATTTTCCGCTGTGAAGAGAAAGCCATCAGCCACGTGATCAAGCACCACAAGGCGGCATTATCGTACGGAAAGGAATGTAAGGTTTGTTTTATATGTGGTAAAATTTTCGTCTTAGGGTTAGCATTTTGCAAACACCTGCTGGAGCATTACGAGAGGGGCGGCATGTGGGACAGGATATTGCCGTCACAGTTTACCGTGGACCATTCAAAGTTGAGGTGTTGGATTTGTGATACGGAAGGATTGTCTTACACGGAATATCACAATGACAGCAGAAATACAACCATTGAGAAAATCCTCTTCAGTAAGGCCTATACAACCTCTGCCACTGATGAAGATGATTCTTATTGTTGCTTGTGTGAGGAAAGCTTTAAAAGTAAACTAAACTTCTGGAAGCACATTAAGATCCATATGTCCAAGTCACTCATCAGTAACCCAGAGGAGATCCTGTACATGAACTGCCCCAAGTGTGACTTCAGCTGCAGCGCAAGAGCTGAGCTGGAGGAACATGCAGCGCGCCATTGTATTCAGCAGAAAGATGAAACATTGGCTAACGTGGATGGCAAGAGTGGAGGTGAGGCAGAAGCAGACAGCAAAGGTCACGGGGGGGGAACTTACGAGTGCAAGATCTGTCAAGTTATGTTTTATATCGATAGTTCAGCATCGAGCCACGTCCTGAGTCACCACAAGAAGGAGGTGGAAGAAGTGATCACAACCAAAGACTGCCCTCTATGTGACAAATCGTTCGTCAGGCCATTTGCATTTTGTTCGCACCTTCTGAATCACTACACTGATCTTGGTATGTGGGAAAAGATGGTGCCAAGGGATTTATTGAGCAAAGTAGATCATGATATTGATAAAAAATTTTGCTGGGTTTGCAAGTCCACTTTCGCCCACAAAACCCAACGACACCAAACCAGACGTAATAATCAGATTGAGAGGAGTCTGGTGGCCCGAGCTAAGGACCTTGAAGAGGACGAGCCGCTTCAGTGTCCCATGTGTGAGTTCTCGTGTTCCAACAGATACACTCACTGGAAACATGTCAAGCTGCATATGTGCTTAAACAGAAAGTCACTCAAAGTAGATCCAGAGCATGAACCGGAGCTTGCTGCAGACACAGAAGATTCAGAAAAGCTTCCTGCAGACAGCGAAGACTTGGAGAAACTTCCTGCAGACACTGAAGATTCAAAGCTTCCTGCAGACACCGAAGACTTGGAAAAGAAAAGGTTTGACTGCCTCAGATGCAACAAACAGTTTAAAGGGATCAAAGAGTTCCACAAACACTTGGCCATGTATTTCCTCAGGCCATGGCGTAAAAAGAAAAAACAAGCGCCTGAAGCTGTTGAGGAAAGTAAAGAGGTGGTGAAGGAAGGCAAGCCAATGACTCTTAGGAGCAAAGCACCGAAACCAAAGGGCAGTAGTGTTAAATGTGTGTGTTGCAAGAAGACCTTCAGCCACTCGGAGGACGCCAAGGCCCACGTCCTCTCCACGCACAAGATGACGGTTTCAGAGAAGAATAACCTGAATTGCAGCTTGTGTGACCTGTCATTCAAGAGTGAGTGGTGGCTCTGCAGGCACATACTCAATCACTACAGCGGCATGGAGTTGTGGGATAGTATTGTGCCGCGAGACCTGGCCAGCAGAATAAATAAAAGAAACAAGTGCTGGGTGTGTAAGTGTACCCTGAACAGTAAGTACATTTCCCACACCAACAAACGAAACGCCTACATCACTCCCCTGCTGGCGGGCAAGTGTAAGCTGAAGGAGATTCCCTTTAACTGTTTGTTGTGCCACCAAGAATTCCCGACAAGACACATATACTGGCAACACATGATGCTACACCTTTCGCCAACCCCCATCGAGGACACCACCTGGATGGTACCTGGGTCTAAGTACGGAGAAAAGGAAAACAAGTGTGACTACTGCTCTCTGTGTTTCCGAAAAGAGAAGGAACTGGATGAGCACTTACCATCACACTTCCTACAATATATATATGACGATGAGCCCAAAGCAGAGCCCAGCTTCAAGACGGAGAGTAAAGTGAGTGACGAGGACATTGTTCTAACAGGAGACAGCAGCAGCAGCAGCGAGGAGGATGAATGGCTACCTCCCAGTGTGGTGAAGAAAAGGAAGCTGGAAGAGATGGAAAAGGAAGGCATGGAAGAGAGTAACAACAGTGAGTGTAAGGAGGAGAGTAACAAAACTGCAGTGGGAGATGATGGCACGTCTGCTGGTTTGGCGAAGGACGTTAATGATGATGATGATGATTCAAGTAATTCTAGCATTGAGGAGCCAACTGAATGAGCAGGAAGATGTGAACAAGAAGAACAGTAGTAATGATAATAATAAAGATAACAAAACTGTAGTGCGAACTGATGTGGTGTTCGTTGATTTGGAAAGAGACGATAATTCAAATACAATAATTCTTTTTTTTTTTTACAAGAGGAGACGGCTCAAGGGCAACAAAAACGGTGTAAAAAAAAAAAAGCCCGCTACTCACGCTCCCACAACGGACAAAAGTAAAGAGAGGTCAATTTCGAGTGAAGATGTGTCAAAAATTCATACATTCTATACAAATAAACCAACTGAAAAAGGAGAATGTGAGTGATAGTATTAATAGTGGAGTTAACAAGACTATAGGATGTGATGTTATGTTTGTTGATTTGAAAGATTAGGAAAATTTAAATCATTCTGTTGTTGAAAACCCAGATGGTAAAAAGGAGGATGTGAACAGCGATAGTATTAACAGTGGAGTTAACAAGACTATAAGATATGATGTTATGTTCGTTGATTTGAAAGATTAGGAAAATTTAAATCATTCTGTTGTTGAAAACCCAGATGGAAAAAAGGAGGATGTGAGCAGCGAGTTTTAATAGTGGAGTTAACAAGACTATTGGATATGATGTTATGTTTGTTGATTTGAAAGATTAGGAAAATTTAAATCATTCTGTTGTTGAAAACCCAGATGGAAAAAAGGAGGATGTGAACAGCGATAGTTTTAATAGTGGAGTTAACAAGACTATTGGATGTGATGTTATGTTCGTTGATTTGAAAGATTAGGAAAATTTAAGTCATTCTGTTGTTGAAAACCCAAATGGAAAAAGGAGGATATGGGAACAAGATTAATGAGAGTGAAGGAAAGAGGACTACAGTATGTGACGTTGTTTATTGACCTGAAAAGAAGGAAATTCTGGTGTTGGTAAGGAAAATGTGAAGGATAAGAGGAATGAAAGTGAAAGCAACATGGCTATTATATTCCTTTAATTCTCTCTTGGCCCTTTCCATCAGTAATTTCCTTGATGTTAATGCTGGCCTCACTTCCACACAAGGCATCTATTCAGTACTGGGTGAAGAATAGAAAAAAACCTGGGCATTATGGAGAAGAGAGATTGACTTAGGAGCTTATTGAACGCCACTGTGTTGGACTGTGCAACTGACCAATGTTAAGTCTCGTGATATGGTGGAAAATTAGGAAAGTTATTCATTCTGGTGTCAAAAAGTGTATTGAAAAGTGGAAAAATGATGTGAACAAGAGTAGCAACAGGGAAAAAAGTGAGAGGTGCAAGAAGAGTACATTATAGATGATGTTATGTCTACTGATTTGAGTAGGAAGTGATGAAAATTCAGATCATCCCAGTGCTGAAAGACCGACTGAAGGAAAGTGCGAGCAAGAGGAACAGTAATAAAAGCAACGAGGAAAGTAACGAGATTGAGAAAGTGCAGCTGATGTTATTACTTATATATTTGACTAGAGATGATAATTCAAACAATTCTAGAGTTGAGAAGACCATTGAAAGGAATATTGTTAACATTTTTTATTATATCACAATAATACTCAGAGTGTGTACATAGGTGTGGGTGTGTGAGGTATGGTCTGGAAACATGGCGAATACTGAGCATGAATTAAGTATTAGTAGTAAATGTTATGAGGGAAAGTTTCAAAGTTTCTCCAGTGTTCAGTGTGCTGGCAGTATTATCAAAGGAAAGGCAGCTGTACCAAGTGGATGGCTGTTCCGAGCACTGTTATGGGGCATCTTGGATATAAATTTGTGCATAATATGTTATAGAAGTTGTATTATACATGTGAATTCTTGTTATAAACTTTGGCAGACATAGTGACTGAAGACAAAATGCTATAAACAATATTTCTTATCATTCCTCCACTCAGTATTTAAATCTCATACAATAATATAGACATTTACTGACCATGTGCCTAAACGATATTACTATAATCTCTCTGGTCCATGGGCATACTCTCCCTATCTGGCTCT
>NC_066532.1:17762626-17767626 GCF_024679095.1 Eriocheir sinensis | reverse complement strand
ACTTTAATTCGAAAACAACAACAACAACAACAACAAACCAATCCAATTAATAATACGTCGAACTTTGGCTCTACGTAAATAAACTCTCTTAGAATCTTGCGCAATCAGCTATGCGTTTAGGAGGAAGAGACGCGGGGAAGTTGACAACCACGCTGGCTGGCTGGCTGGCTCTGGCACACGTTCTTGGCACCGCCCCGGCACTCAAACCACGTGCTTTGCCTCGGGAAACCCCTGCCGGCTGACTCCTGATGGTTACGATGATGCCTTTTACCCCTTGCCTCCTCCTCCTTCTTTCCCTCCTCCTCCTCCTCCTCCTTCTTCTCTCTCTGTTCTTTCTCCTCCTCCTCCCGGTGATGTTTTCCTCTCCCTTAATCTCCTGTTACTGCGTTTCTTTCTTTTCCTCCTCCTCCTCCTTTTCCTTCCCATTCTGTTCGTCTATTTAATTCCTTTTTCTGTTTTTTTTCTTTCCCCAACCTCCTGTTCTTCGTTTTCCTCCTCCTCCTCCTTCTGTCTTCTGTTCTTCTTACTCCTTGTTCGGTATCTCCCTGTTCTTGTTTCTTTTCTCCCTTTTCTTCCTCCTGTTCATTCTCTGTATCTTCTGTTCTTCTCCACCTTCTCTCTCTCTCTCCTCCTCCTCCTTCTCACTGATTCTGTTCTTAATCTTGGTTGTGTGTTCTCCTCCTCCACCCTCCTCTTCTTGCTTCTATTCTCCCTGTTCTTCCTCCTCCTCTTCCTTCTTTGTATCTTCTGCCATTCGTCCTCCTCGTCTTTTCTCTCCTCTTTCACCTCTCTCTGGCTCTGCTTCTCTTCCTTCTCCTGGTTGTCTACATTCTTCCTCTTTCTCACGTTCTTCTCCTGCTATTCTTATTTCTTCCTCCTGCTTTTGTCTCTCTCCTCTTCCTCCTCCTCCCCCTCATTCTTCAGTCTCCTCACCTTCTTTCTCCTCCATCTGGTCTGGTCCCTTCTTCTTCTCCTCCTTCCTTTTCCTCCTCTATCTTGTTTTGTCATTTCCTTCTTTTTATCTCCTGACTCTTTGCCAACGTGAACTGTGTCATCCACGCTGTGCTCTCTCTCTCTCTCTCTCTCTCTCTCTCTCTCTCTCTCTCTCCTAGGCAGTTGACGCACTCAGACACATGAAAAGACACATTGACGGATATAAATTAAAAGCCTGACAAGGAAACGTAAAATAAATGAATGTAAATCACTACCATTTTTCGACAGCTCTTCCTCTTCTTCTTCTTCTCATTGTTGTTTCCGTCCAGTTAAATACGTGTGGTGAATCTCTTTGTCTTGCTTTGACTCTGTGTATGTGTGTGTGTGTGTGTGTGTGTGTAGGGGTTTTGGCAACGTTCACGGTGACTTCGAGTGCAAAAATCCAGGACACACACACACACACACACACACACACACACACCTGCCGGAAGGATTAAAGGGATGTCATAGGAAGTGGCCTTACATATTTTGATACTCCTCTGCTTTTGTCTCCTCCTCTTCCTCTTCCTCCTCCTCCTCCTCCTCTTCCTCCTCCTCCTCCTTTCTCTGGTCCTTCTTTCTCCTCGTTCTCTTTTTTCCCTTCTTATTCCCCTATTACCTCGTTCTTCTTCTGTTTTTTTTTCTTATTCCTCTTCCATTCATATACTTTCTTCTGGTTCTCTTTCTTCTTATCTTCCTTCTTTTCATTTTCTATCTTCTATCTCCTCCTTCTCCTTCTCCTTTCTCTTTTTTCCCTTCCTATTCCCCCATCACCTCGTTCTTCTGTTTTTTTTCTTTTCTTATTCCTCTTCCATTCATCTACTTTCTCCTGGTTCTCTTTCTTCTCATCTTCCTTCTTATCATTCCCTATCTTCTATCTCTTCCTGTATCCCCGTGACTTCTTTCTACTCCTTTCTCTTCTTCTTCCATCCTCTTTTCCTTCTGATTCTATATTTCTTCCCTTCAACTCCTCTTCCTTCTTCATTCTTTGTCTTCCTTTTCCTCCTTCTTCTCCTTCTTTCTCTTTTTTTTTTCCTCCCTCGGTTTCCTCCACCTCCCCTTCTATTTTGTTCTTCCATATCCATGTTCTTCTTCTTTATGATCTTCTTTATGCTTCTCCTTGTCATGTTAATCCATTTATAAGCAGCCTTTCTAATTAGTACGCATACCAGGATAGAAATCGAAGGTGCGTACAAATTGGTGAAGCTGTCCTACGTTATGGAGTTGGTAGGTACTAAGTTTAACCGGTCAGGGTAGTGTAGAATTCGAAGGTGCGTACAAATTGGCGAATATTCTTACGCTATATGTTGCTTATTTGCGTAGTTAAGTGTAAAGGCGTATGCTTAGTAACTGCGCATCCCTGAGAGAGAGAGAGAGAGAGAGAGAGAGAGAGAGAGAGAGAGATGGTGTTCTTAATATATTTTCCTCGTTCTTTTTCTTCTTGTTCTTCTTCGTCTTTTTTTGTTCTGTCGCCGTTTTTTTTTTTTGTTTTTTTTTGTTGTTGTTGTTGCGAGGTGAACAAACTGTCATTTTCTGATCTGTTTCTGGACCAAACTCCCGAAATAATCAATCAATTTATCGGTTTCTGCGTTTTCTTTTGTTAACATCACAGCAGGCAACCGCGGAAATTGGTGGCACTTTGTTACCTCTCCGGATATACGCACTCCCTTACAACAACAACAACAACAACAACAACAACAGTAATAACGGTCCTCCTAGCGTAGTACAAAGAGGATGAGAATTACAACAACAACAACAACAATAACAACAACAACAGCAATAGTGATAATGCAAATAACAATGATAACAAAAACAGAAACAATGATAATCCAAGTAATAATAATAATAATGATAATGATAATAGTAATAATAATAATAATAAGAAGAAGAAGAAGAAGAAAAATATGTTAAATCTTCCTCACTTACAAGAAAGGAAACAACAATAAAAAAAAACCCACAGTAGTAACAAGACCACAAATAACAATAATAACAAAAACTCAAATACGTCATATCAGTCCTCCTCACTTAATAGACAGAAGGGAGATTTCTCAACGTCAACAACAACCAATAACACCAATTAAAACAGCAACAATGACAATACAAGTAATGATAACGATAATAACAACAATAATAAGGAAAGCATGTCCATCAGTCCTCGCTCAGTAGAAAGGAAAGGAGGGCGAATTTCCAACACGTGCGGCCAACAGTCAGTCCCAACCCAGCTCGGGCCAACCACGTGTTTCCCCTCCCACCTCACCTCCGCCTTTTGTTTCCCTTCCCTTGTGTTGGTGTCGTCTGATTTTTGAAACGTCATGTGAGACTCCACCAATAATGTGTCTGATTTGTCAATTTTACCCCATTTTTCAAGGCGTTGGTTTTGTTGGTTTATTTATATCACTTTTTATATCCTGTTTAGTTTCATGGTGGTACCTACGGATATATCGATTGGACTGATTGATTGATTGATAGCTTATTGTTGCAAGTAAACAAGATTGGTAGTTGTACAATCACTCTATGTATTGCCTGGGGGTTGGGATGGCAGGTTCCTCCCTTCTCCTTTGTTGTGTAACTTTGCAACAATAAACAATGAATCAATCACTTCTAATTATGACTAAGTTTGCAATATCTCGATTTAACTGTGAAAACCCAACACTTCTTGCTAACTGTCCCAAAACTGGAATTCAAGAAGCCATATTAGCTACACAACTCAACAAAGACCAATACCTGCCAATTTTTCAAGCCATGGTTAGTTGGTTTTACGACTGAGTTAGTAATACATCGACCTAACTGTGAAAGTCCAACACTTAACTATCTCCGTCCCCCCAAAAAATGAGTTATAAAGACAAAGTAGCCTCATAATAAATACTAATGCCACGTTTCACAAATCTGGCGTAAGAGTGCAGGTGACGGCCGGTGTGGGGCAGCTTCTCAAGAGGCTGAACGCTTGCCAAGGAACGCTGCTAAACCTGCCGTCTGTCTTTGTTGATGTTACCCATGAAAACTGTATTATAACTGTAGGTGAAGTATTATTATGGGATATGTGTGTGTATAAACGGCCCAATTGCGTCACTCCTAGGCCAGTGCAGGACTAAGCGTGTGTGTGTGTGTGTGTGTGTGTGTGTGTGTCCCATGCGTCACACCTGCCCCTCCTTACCTGAAAATTTAAATATATCTCGTCAAGGAGAGAGAGAGAGAGAGAGAGAGAGAGAGAGAGAGAGAGAGAGAGAGAGAGAGTGGTGTTCTTAATATATTTTTTTTCTTGTTTTCTTCGTCTTATTTTGCCTTTGTTGAAGTTTCTTTTTTGCCCGTATTCTCATAGCAGTAGTAGTAGTAGTAGTAGTAGTAGTAGTAGTAGTAGTAGTAAGAGGAGGAGGAGGATGAACAGACGTACGCACAAACAGATAAATCCATACGCACTTATATAAGATCTTTTAGGGTGACAAATTTAGTGTTATTGATGGTGATGAAGGGGGGAGGGTGGTGGTGGTGGTGGTGATGTGGGGGAGGGAGGTGGTGATGGTGGTGGTGGTGATTGTGTTCTCTGAGAAACCATGGGGGGTGGGGGTCGCTACCAGGAAGAGAGAGAGAGAGAGAGAGAGAGAGAGAGAGAGCAGGCTCGCATTACCTACCACTCTTAGCTAATGCGTTTCTTTAGCTTAGGTCGGATTTGAATAGGTTTTGAGATCGACTATAGAGCATTAATTAATTGGATTGTTTTTCCTACACACGCAGGATTAATAAGTTTTTTTTTTTGTATTGTTAATAGGAAAGAGCGAATATGCAATCCAACTACCTACCGTACTACTATTATTATTATTATTATTATTATTATTATTATTATTATTATTATTATTATTATTATTATTATTATTATTATTATTATTATTGGCGCAAATAGAACATGTTTTCATTGTTTTCATCGTAAATTTAATTGATTATTCGTATCCGTTTATTATCAGTGTATATTGGAAATGTTGTGTTTGTTAATTGAGTTTATTTTTTTCTTATTACGCTGTTTTTTTCTATAT
>NC_066532.1:17742626-17760126 GCF_024679095.1 Eriocheir sinensis | reverse complement strand
TTATTTCTTTAATTTCCTTGTCTCAACCTGGGAGCCAAACGTACGACAATGAGGTGCTCAGGGCGACGACAACACTCCTGGACGGTTGCCATGTTACCTTGCACCATATATAAAGACATGCTCGGGCCTTGCATGAGAATACACAAACCTTTACCTTTGCAGCCACCGGAGCTAATCTATACACGTGCCGAGGAAAAGGACGGAGAAGAAAGAAGAGGAAAGACAATTTAGAAACCCTATTGAAAACCCAAGTCTTATTCTTTGTTAGTGTTTTAAAAGAGGGAAGGAAGGAAAAAAACTCAAAATGAAGCCCAAGTTTGGAAATGACCTGACCAATGTAATCCTGCGCCAGTCCCAGGTGGTGCAGACCCGGATGGCAGGGAGGGCGGTCATCAAGGTGGTCAACAGATGCAACGACGCCAAGGAAAACAACAGTCTGAGTACGTATTACACCTGTTTGGTTGATTGATTGACTGACATGTTTGATACCTGTACTGGGTTGTGGTTTGGTTGTGTGGTGTTGGTTGGGGATATGTATGTGTGTGTGTGTGTGTGTGTGTGTGTGTGTGTGTGTCGCAGTCTTTTATTTTCATTGATTTTCTTTCGTGTCCTTTTTCGTTTTCCTCTTCTCCTTTCTCTTCCTCTCCTCTTCATCTTCCTCCTTCTCTTCAACCTCTTTGTATTTTTGTCTTCCTCTTCTCTATCTATTTTACTTTCATAGATTTTCTTCGTGTTCTTTTTACTCTTTCTCCTCTTCCTTCTTCTTCCCATCAACATCTTCATAGTTTATTGATCTTTCTCCTCTTTTTCCTCTTTGTATTTTCTTCGTGTGCTCTCTCCTCCACCATCATCGTCATATTTTCTTCCTCCTCCTCTTCCTCCCCATCATCATCTCTGTATTGTCTTCGTCCTATACTTACTCTTCTTCCTCCTCTTTCCATTTTTTCTACATCTTCCTCCTCCTCTTCATTTTCTTCGTATTTTCTTCTTCCTCTTCACATCATACCGTTTAAAAAAAAAATTGTCACCCTGTTTTCTTCCCTCCATCTGTTCTTGCTGTCACCGTTACCTTCTGTTACTTTTTATACCTTCCTTTTGTTGCTGGTACTTAGGAAAAAGAAGTATAGTAACCTGTTTTGAGAGAGAGGGAATCATGGAAGAAATTTTATGGTGTTAGTGTTATTTTTTTTAGTGCGTGTCATGATATTTAAACGTATATAGATGTTGATAGATAACCAAACAGATAGATTATGTTGATAGAGAAATAGTTGATAGTTGATAGATAAATAGATGGATAAATTACATAGATACATATAGACTTAGACGGGTAGATAGACAGTTAGCTATAGACTTAGACGGATAGATAGACAGTTAGCTAAAGATGCAAATATATACTAGGTAGGTTCAGACTCCTTTGTGTAACGTAGGGAACAGACAGACAGTTAGACAGACAGACAGACATACAGACAAAGAGGCAGGTATTCTTTGTTCTAGTAATAGGCGTTCCAATTTACCAGTCAGTTAAGTAACCTGAAAATCACATCAGTACAAAAGACATGTTGGTAGATACTGATATAATAATTTTCTCGCTTATAACTTTTGCTTTCAACGAACCGTCTGTCAGTCTAGTGCTGGACAGATGGTGTGTGTGCGTGTGTGTGTGTGTGGAGGGGAACAAAGACTATCTCTCTCTCTCTCTCTCTCTCTCTCTCTCTCTCAGCTGACTGCGTCGTCTGCTCATGTTCCGCGCTCCGTTGCCAGATTATCGTACTCAGAACATCGTATTTATCTGTTTCTGACCCATAACTCTTGCAAAAAACACCAATAATTAACCATTTTAACGATAACTATATATGAGGCCAGTTATTGGGGTGGAGGAGACAGATTTTGGGTTGGACATCGGAAAACATAAGAAACTGAGTACGACAATTTGGCAACGTTGGTTTCGCGCCCCAGCTGGGAAGTGTTGCCACCCCACGAGCATTGTTTTTATCCTCTCCATTGCTACAAAATGCGCATCATGTATTGTTTTAGGGAGACAAATAGGATACTGTCGTTTACTTAGCTTATCTGTTTTACTTTATGGCCATGTTTGTTTGTTTGAGTTGTTTTGCTTCTGGATTTGTTTGTTTTTAGGAGTTTCTTTTTAACGTGGCAACATCCGTGAGTGTTGCCATATGGCGTGCACTGTTTACATCCTCTTCCTTGTGCGTCTGAGGAACCCTTTTGGAGTAGCTAATTTTCTTTGTTGGTATTCATTATCGGTCTCCTGTCAACACCTGGAGACTCGGTAAAGCTTTGTTTAGGCAGAAGAGGCTACAGTTTGCGTCGACATATTATCAAGAATCAATATATTTTTCAACATTTAATCAATATGTGACTTATTGAGCGATGTGTTCTGTACCTAACGCTTCATTCATTTAAGTTAGTCGAAGCTATTGATGTGTACAGTCCGCGTTGTTATATCAGAATCTATTTTTTTCAACGTTTCATCAATATAAGATGCTCGTTCTGTTAGGTTTTATGTATTGGAGGCTTTATTACAACCTTTTTTAGGAAGTTTATTAGGTTAATGCGAAAATACTTGCGTTTATGCCAAGAAATAACTTACATAAACTCTTCTTTTTGCAATCTTGTGTATTCTTATGAAACATTTTATAGATTGATTGATAGAGCTTTTATTTGAGACGTGTTAGAGTTACACAAAGATACTGATGTGATTGAGCTTATAAGTAAATTAAATCACCTCTGCTGCCAATTTACGATCAATTTATTTAAGTCTTAAACGGATATTCGGGAGCGTAAGATGGACTCGAATAAATGATATAACTTTTTGTTGTGTAAATTGTTAAGTCTACATAGATAAACAGGGGTTTTTAAGCTTAGAAAGGGCTTTAAAAATATCAAATCTATCATGCTTCTTGTCAAATTACGATCAGTATTTGTAACAAGAGTATGAGATATGGACTAAGATAATTCATACTACCTTCGTTAGTGTAAATTCACGACTACATCAATAAATAGACGTTTTTAAGCTCAGAAATGTCTCAACTCTATCATGCGTGTTGCCAAACAGAAATCAGTATTTTTAACCTTCAGTGCAGTAGTGTAAAACGAACCCAGATTATTCATACAACCTTCATTAGTGTAAATTCGTAAGTCTACATCGATAAGTAGCCGCTTGTGAGTTTAGAAGTGGCTTAACTCTATCGTGCGTGTAGCGTAACCAACTCTTTCTTTGTGTGGAGGCAAGAGGAGAGGAGGAGACAATAGGTAGGAAGCAAGAAGAGAAGTAGGAGGAGGAGGAGACAATAGGAGGAGGAGGAGGAGGAGGAGGAGGCAAGAAAAGAGTAGGAGGAGAAGGCAAGGAAGAAAGAGTAGGGGGAGGGATGAAGAGGAGAATGATGAGGAGGAGGCAAGAGTAGGAGTAGGAGGCAAGAAAGGAAAAGTAGAAGGGAAGAAGAGGAGGAGCAAGAGATGGAGGCGAGGAGTAAATAGCAGTAGTAGTAGTAGTAGTAGGAGGAGGAGGAGGAGACAATAGGAGGAGGAGGAGGCTGGGTTGGTTGGTTGGCTGTTTGGCTGGTTCTCTCTGACGCAATGTTACGTAAGACTTGGCGCTCAAATTATCCAAGCCCTTACCGCAAAATTTCACTTTTCTTTGCCTGTTGTTGTTGCCGGTGGTAGTGACGATGTACGTGGTGGCGATGGTGGTGGTCTGTATTTTTTTTTTTCTTCTTTTATGTTTTGGTTTGGTTTTGGTGTTTCAAGGCTGTTTGTTCTTTGTTTTGTTTCTTTTCTTCTTTTTCTTTTTCGTTTCGTTTTTTTTTTCCTCGTCCTCCTTCTCTTCTCTTCTTTCTCTTCTTCTTTTTCTTCTTCTCTTTTATCAAACTCTTCATGCAGACATTCTATTTATATCATCACAGCTTGACATTCTTCTCTATCTTCCTCCTCCTCCTCCTCCTCCTCCTCTCAAACGTGGTCTTCAGTAACATATTATCTTGCTCTCTTTATAGATTGCTACATCCAGACATTCTTCTTCCTCCTCCTCATCTTCTTCTTCTTCTTCTTCTTCTCTTTTGTTAACTCTTCATTCAGACTTTCTTGTTCTATTTATATCATCACGTTCAGATATTTGTTTCCTTAATTTCTTCTTCGTCTTCTCCTCCTCTTACTTTTCTTATTCTTCTCTTCCTTTCCTATTCCTCCTTCCTCCTTCAAAACACCCCATTATCATTATCTGTGATTAAATACTTTCTTTTTTCTCTTTTTCTTTCTTTCGTTCTTTCCTTTTTTTCTATATCTCATTTTTCACCTATTTTTCATTAATTATCAAACTTTTTCCTCCTTTTCCTCTTTTCCCTTTCTGTATATTTAACTATGTATTTAGTGTTTCTTTTTCTCCTATCTGTCTATGTATATCAATCTATCTATCTATCTCATTCATTCATTCTTTCTTTCTTCCTTCTTTCTTCCGTCTTTTCTTTCTCATCCTTCCTTTTTCTTTCTTTATTTCTGTATTTATTTCTCATATGTATTCTTCGTGTTTCTGTTGACATCGTACCTCAGACCTTAGATTATCGTACATGTCAGAGGAGGTGTAGGAAGATGAGGAGGAGGAGGAGAAGGAGGATGTATAAATGACGTAACAGTTACACTCGAAGTTACAGAGTGAAATGAATATCGTGCAACCTGACGAGAGAGAGAGAGAGAGAGAGAGAGAGAGAGAGAGAGAGAGAACTTTGTCTTGAATGATAGGCAAAAAATATAACCTCCGTGGATGTAATGCTCTCTCTCTCTCTCTCTCTCTCTCTCTCTCTCTCTCTCTCTGGGTAGAATGTTGGTATTTCCTGATCTTGTTCCTCCTCTCTCTCTCTCTCTCTCTCTCTCTCTCTCTCTCTCTCTCTCTCTCTCTCATATTAGCAGTCAATGAACTCTCCTTTGTCTGTTTTTCTCTTCTTTTATCCTTTTTTTTCTCATTCTTTCATTTTTTATCCATTATTTCTTATTCCTTCATTAGTCTCCTCCGTCCATAGCCTGCCACATTCATATTCTCTTTGTTTTTTATTCATCACCGTCTGTCTGTCTGTCTGTCTATCTGTCCGCCTATTTGTCTGTCTGTCCGTCTGTTTGTCTGTCTGTCTGCCTATTTGTCTGTCTCCGTCTGTTTGTCTGTCTGTCTGTCTGTCACGTTTCTTGTCACACGACCCGTTCAAACCCTGTTCTTTGTTTCTATCTGATAAAAAAAGGAAGGAAATAGCTGATAAGGTTTTGATGAGCCCGTTGTAGAGCCTTAATGTTTGTACTACTACGTCTTATATCAGTTTCTTTTACGTCGTTCTTACTTTCTTTGTTTTTCTTTCAGTCTTACAAAGTTTAATTATCTTTTTTTTCCGTTTTCTTCTTCCTTTTATTTTTCTTTGTTTTTCTTTTTATTCATTCTTACTGCGTTTCAATTTCCATATCTATTTTTCTTCACTATTTCCTTCTTCCTCTCTTCCTTCCTTTCGTTCTTTCTATTCGTTTTTCTTTCATTCAATCTTACTACGTTTTGCTATCTTTATTTATCTTTCCTTACTTTTTTTTCTTTCTTCCTCTCTTCTTTCCTTTCCTTCTCTCTCTGTTTTTCTTTCATCCAATCTTACTACGTTTTGTTATTTTTTATTTATCTTTTCCCTCATTCTTATTTCCTCCCATCCCATTTTCTTTTCTCTCATCTGGTCTTTCTTTTTTTTCTCTTTATTCTCTAAGTCTTTCTCTCATTCATTCTTTTTTTTTTCTATCTGTCTGTCTTTTAAATTTCCTTTCTTTCCTCTTCCTTTCTTTATCATTACCTCAATTTTTTCCCTCTCATTCATTCATTCTCTTGTCTATCTATCTATCTATCTATCTATCTCTCCATCCATCCATCAATCTATTTTTTTGTTCATTGTAGTGTTGTTTAGAGCGTACAAGAGAGAGAGAGAGAGAGAGAGAGAGAGAGAGAGAGAGAGAGAGAGAGAGAGAGAGGAAGCCCTACAGGTAAACAGTATAGTCGATAAAAGTAAGGACAGGTTCGCGTATCCTACCTATCTGAAGGACATTCGCATCCTTAAGGTATATAGATAGATAGGTAGATAGATAGTTAGATAGATAGATAGATAGATAGGGTAGGTAGGATAGATAAATAGATATATAAATAAATGGTTTTCCGGGTAGATAGAGAATGATAGATAATTAGGTAAACAGATACATATATAAGAAAGTAGAGATAGAAAGAATACAGATAAATAGATAGATAGAAAAATAGATAGATAGATAGACAGATAAACTTATAGATAGAGGGGAAGAAAGTTAATTAAATTTTCTACACGATCTTATTCATAACAACAAAACAGAGAGAGAGAGAGAGAGAGAGAGAGAGACGTGAAACCCATGTGCTCTGTAGCTAACCTCACACACACACACACACACACACTTAAAGGCTTTCCTCGAGTGCCGCTGAGTCAACAAGGCCGCGTATGTGTGTGTGTGTGTGTGTGTGTAAGGGGGGGTGGGGTGGAGGAGGAGGGGGGAGGTGTTATAATTTTTACTTTCATATAATCTCTCGTCCATCTGTTGTTTTTTCGTGTCTAATATGCTCGTCCTCCTCCTCCTCCTCCTTCTCCTCCTCTTCCTCTTCTTCCTCCTCATTCTCTTACTTCGCTGTGTTTTTTCATCTTCCACTTAATTTTCTTCTCTTTCTTTTTCATCTCTTTTATTTTATCATTCTCATTTTCTGTTCTTTTTCCAATTTCTTTTCTTCTTGTCTCTATTTCTCATCCTTATCTTCTTTTCATTTTCATTTTCTTTTTTTTAATTTTCTTTTTGTCTTTGTTTTCTTCTCATTCTCTTTTACTCTTCCTGTTTTCATTTTCTTCTTCTCCTTGTTTTCTTTTCATTCTTTTTTCCTCTCCCTGTTTTCATTTTCTTCTTGTCTCTGTTTTTCTTCTCATTCTCTTTTCCCCTTCCTGCTTTTTTTTTCTTTGTCTTCCTCATCCTTCTCTACTTTTCATTCTCCTTATCTCTCTCTCTTCCTCCTTGCTCTCTCCTCCTCTTCTCCTTGTATTTGTCTTTCTCTTCCCTTATTTTCTATTTTTTCCCTTTGTTTTTCTTCTCAATCTCTTTTCCTCTTCCTGTTTTTAATTTTCTTCTTGTCTTTCTGTCTTTTTCATTCTTATCTACTTTTCATTCTCCTTATCTCTTTCTCTTCCTCCTTACTCTATCCTCTTCTCTTCTTGTATCTGTATTTCTTTTTTCTTTTCCCTCTCCTCCTCTCCTTCTTTTTCTTCTCCTTGATATTACTGTTCTTGTTAATATTTGTTTTCCCTCGCTGGACAAATTCTTAATAACTACATTTTCACTCTTGCTTGCTTTCTTGCCCTACGGCGGTGTTAATTTACGGAGGAGGAGAAGGAGGAGGAGGAGGAGGAGATAACATGGAGAAAAGGAGAAAAGGGAAGATAGGTTGAGTTATAAATGGAGGAGAATGGAGTAGAAAGAGAAAGAAGAGGAGGAGGAGGAGGAGGAGGAGGAATAGAATAAGGAAGAGGAAGAAAACACTTGTAGGAGTAGGAAGAAAAACAGGAGGAGGAGGAGGAGGAAGAGGAGTTTGATAAGGAAGAAGTAGGAAAACATTTGTAGTAGTAGTAGTAGTAGTAGTAGTAGCAAGTAGTAGTAGTAGTAGGAGGAGGAGGACTGGAAGGGAGGAAGGATTGGGTGATTGCGGGTTGATGAAGTAACACACACACACACACACACACACACACACGTAGACACAAACAACATTACTTCATCTGTGTGCGTCATTCTACACATCGCTACACACGGCAGGTGGAGAGAGAGAGAGAGAGAGAGAGAGAGAGAGAGAAGGAAACGAGAGTAAGGAAATATAACGATTACTTTCACTCGTCACTTTTTACTCTCGTGTGTGTGTGTGTGTGTGTGTGTGTGTGTGAACTGCGTAGTGAGTTAATATTGGGTGAGGGGAAAAAGAGAGGAGGAGGAGAAGGAGGAGATAATTATGATGGGAAGGGAATCGTAAGGGGAAAGGGGAAGGGAGGAGAGATGAGGGGAAGGGTAGGAGAAGGGAAAGGCAGGGGAGGGTAGAGAAGGGGAGTGTGATGGGTGTGTCAGTGTAATGTGTTTCGTTGATAAAGGATCCTTAAATATAGACCAGCAGGTTAGAGAGACCGCACGAGAGAGAGAGAGAGAGAGAGAGAGAGAGAGAGAGAGAGAGAGAGAGAGAGAGAGATGAATAACAATCACTCACCTCTAACGAAACAAACAAAGAGACAGACAGAGAGATGAATAACAATAACTCGACCATCTCTAAAAGAAACAAACATTTAGATAGACAAACAATGAAAACAACAAACGAAAGAGTAAAACGAAAAAAAAAAGGACCAAGAACCAGACTTTTTTTACTCGGGTGCACCACGATATCACGAATCCAAGCACAAATAGTCAGTTTTAGAGCCGAACTCTTGTCCAAACCCGAGTATTTTTGTGCTTTGCTCGAATCCACGTACAAGTACTTCTTACTGATTTAACGTTAAGATTTTTTACTGGTTTTCTGTTTTTGACGTGACGAACTGCCAAGCCTTCCTTGCCCAGAGTCACCTCACATGACCTGAGGTGTCGCCTCGACCTCCTCAATCCCCCAGCTTAGGACACCTTTGTTACTCCCGCATCCTGACCACACCAGCCACACGTTTGCATTTTTTGTTGTAATCAAATGTACTCGAAATGACTCGTAAAATTGCCGAGTACTTGGAGGCCAAGTATAAGTACTGATGAACTTTTGACCTCAAGTACAAGTACAATTGCATGAAACTGTGTTCTTAAGTACGAGTATAAGTACGAGTACATTGTACATTTACTTGGACCCAAGCCTGCTAAGAACATTACAATACTACGTATTAGTTACCCCGTTGTAAAGGCGAACCCAACCAAAACAAACCTAAACAACTATCATCAACATCAGTTTATAGGCGGAGGCGGCGGTGAAGAGGGCCGTGCCGTGCCAGCAATAATAGAACAGCATTAGTAGTGGCAGTTTTGGACGTGGCGGAGGTGGTAGCTGATCAGGATGGCGCGCGAGGCAGCAATGGTGGCGGCTAAATGCAGGGAATCGCAGGAGAACGGCGGACATCTTGGTAAGGAGGCGATAGAGAGAAGTGTGTTGATGAGTTAGTGAAGAGGAAGAGTTAGCGGTTGTGTTATCGTACTCTAAATCTCTTGTGTTGCCAAATGCGGCTTTCAGTGTCGAATTTCCGCGCCCCTTATAGCACTGAGGACTATTTTGACATATTTGTGTATAACTTACTGGTTAGTCTACTCTCCTTTTCAAACATAGAGATAATTTATTAGTTAGTATTGCAGGAGTATTATTTCCTGTATTTGTGTAGAGATTAATAATTATGTAAAGGAAAAAAAACTGACTAAACATGAAAGTAAAATTTGAGTTGAAAGATCAAAGAATGGGAAAGGAAAAAACGAGTTAGAGGCCAAATAATAGAAGGAAAAAGCCGATTGCTAACTAAAGTGCAGGTAAAAATATCAAGTAAAAGCAGGAGAAAGCTGGATAACTAAACATAAAAGTAACATACGAGTTTAAAGGCCAAATAATAGAAGGAAAAAAGCCGTTCAACTAAAAATTAAAGCAAAAAAATAACGTTAAAAGGCTTAAAAAAGGGTAAATAAAAGACTAACTAAATAAAAAAAAGTTAAATGCGAGTAAAAGGCCACAGAATAATAGAGAAGCCGGTTAACTAAATATAAAAGCTAAACAAAAAAAATAGTAGGCCAAAAAAAAAAAAAGGAAAAATAAAGTTAAAGGTCGGAAGGAAGGAAGGAAAAAGCCGAATAACCAGAACACGGATTATATAGTGAAGGAAAAACACGCTTAAGCAAATAAAAAAAAAAAGTAGAAAGTGCCACATAATCGAGGTAAAAAGAACAAGTCACTAAATATATAAGTACAATACAAGTAACAAGGCCACAGAACAGGAGGGTACGTATGGTGAACTAAAAACATATTGTGAGTTATAAATATATGGTGGATATTGTGAAGGAGAAGGAGGAGGGGGAGGAGGAGCTGGCGAGGGAGGACGAGGCGGTTGGTTGCTGTGTATTTTTAGGCGAAGCGACACTAGGCACGTGGCTGATGGTGTGTGTGTGTGTGTGTGACCAGACTAGAGAGAAACACACACGTACTCACACATTTCAGTAACATGATTGTCTCTCTCTCTCTCTCTCTCTCTCTCTCTCTCTCTCTGGTGGGTAAACAAAGGTAGTATTTTCCTGTGATGTAATTAAACCGTCATTGCGTCATCATTAGGGCTTGTGTAGTGTGGGTTCCTTCCTGGTCTCCTCTTTATCACTTTATATTTGTTTTGGTGTTTTTTTTTTCCTCTCTTCGTTTTTACTCTTATCCCTCTTTTCTCTTCCTATCTCTCCTTCCTTCTTTCTCCTTTTCTCTTCCTATTTCTCCCTCCCTCCTTTTCTTTTTTTTGTTCTCATTCTATTCCTCCCTACATTTCCCTCTCTTCTATCTCCCTATCATTCCCTCCTCCATCATTTCTTCCTTCTTTCTTCTTATCTCCTCTTCCTATTTCTCCCTCTTTTCCTTTTCTCTTCCTATACCTCCTATCCCTCCCTCCTCTCCTCTCTATCCTTTCCTCCATTTCCCTCTCTTCCTTCTCTCTTCCTGTCTTTCCATCTTTTTCTCTCCCTATTTCTCCATCCCTACTCTTCTCTCTCCTCTCCCTTCCTCCCTCCTTCCCTAACTTCAATTCCTTCTCCCACTGTTCCCTGCGCCCTCTCCTGTCATCCGTGCCACGAGAGAGAGAGAGAGAGAGAGAGCACTTGACACTCACCACCACCAGCAAGACACGAGCAACCAAACAGACGCATCTCATAAGTAATTACAACCAGACCAAAAATAAAGTTACTGCGTTGTGGAGGGAAGACTTCATCAAGGTTATAAGACAGGGCGGGTAGGTTTTTGTTAAAGGGGAGGTTATATATATGAGATGTCCTGAGTGTGTGTGTGTGTGAACTTGTGTGAGTGTATTTGCTCAAGGTTATTATACAAGTACACAGAATGCTTGTACATTAATCTCTCTCTCTCTCTCTCTCTCTCTCTCTCTCTCTCTCTCTCTCTCTCTCTCTCTTAGCAACCGTCACCTCCTCCTTCACAATCTCCAGTAATATATAGAGCGTTAAGTCTCTCTCTCTCTCTCTCTCTCTCTCTCTCTCTCTCTCTCTCTCTCTGCAGGAAGTGAAGTATGGTTCTTATTATTTTCTTACGGGAGAATGTATAATGAACCTCCTCCTCCACCTCCCCCTCCTCCTCCTCCTCCTCCTTTTCCTCTTACTGCAAATAGGTAGGTATTATTATTCACTCAGCCTTCTCTCTCTCTCTCTCTCTCTCTCTCTCTCTCTCTCTCTCTCTCTCTCTCTCTCTCTCTCTCTCTCTACGGAGGTTGGGTTTGAGTTATTTTTTCTTTTCTTTTTTTAACCTTTAGTTTCAGGTCGGAGCACATAGCTACGCAACCGGAGAGAGAGAGAGAGAGAGAGAGAGAGAGAGAGAGAGAGAGAGAGAGAGGCTGTATTTAGTGTTTACTAGTTTATAAAAATTCTCCTCAGTATAGTTTTTTTTCTTTTTGTTTGAAGGTTGTCTTTTCTTTTTTTTCCTTGTTTTATGCAGTACTCTTTTCCTTAATTCATTCTTGCTTCCTTCCCTCTTTTATTCTTACCTTCCTTTATTTTGCTTTCCTATTGTTTTTCTTCGTTATCTAGTCAGTCAGTTAGTCAGTCAGCCATCCAGTCAGTCAGTCAGCCAGTTACCCAAGCATCCACCTTAACATCCAGTCAATCTGCCAAATAGCCACTCATCCAGTCAGTCAGCAAAGTCAGTCGGTCAGCCAGCCTCACAGTCACCCAGGTATTTAATCAGTCAGTCAACTAGTAACCCATCCAGTTAGTCAGCCAGTCAAGCACAGTCATCCAGTCATCAAATCAATCAGTCATAAGAACATAAGGAGTCTGCAAGAGGCCTGTTGGCCTATACAAGGCTGCTCCTGTCATCCTAACCCCACCTTACCTCACTATCCATGAATTTATCCAACCTCTTCATGAATGTATCTATGGTATTGGCACCCACAACATGACTGCCAAGCCTATTCCATTCATCCACCACTATTGGTGAACCAATTCTTGCCTATGTCTTTGCTGAATCTGAATTTGTCTAACTTAAAACCATTGCTACATGCCCTACCTGACTTTTACTAGCAAAACCCTGTTGACATCTCCTTTTTTAAAGCCCTTCATCCATTTATAGACTTCGACAATGTCTCCTCGCAACCTTCGCCTTTCTAGAGAGTGTAGATTTAAATGCTTAAGTCTATCCTCATAAAGCAAGTTTCTCACACCTTGAATAATTTTTGTCATCCTTCTCTGTGCAGATTCTAACATCTTGATAACCATTCTAATGTAGGGTGACCAGAACTGGACCGCGTAATCAAGGTGAGGTCTAACTAGGGCTAAGTAAAGTTTGAGGATGACCTCAGCGCTCCTATTGTTTACGCTCCTCGAGATGAAACCCAGTACCCTGTTTGCACGATTCTTAGCCTGAATGCATTAGGCCCTTGGACGAAGGTCAGTGCTCACTAAGACTCCTAAGTCCCTCTCACACCCAGACCTGCTTAGAGGAGTGCTATTTAAGTAATTATGTTAGGGGTTATTCCTACCTACACTCAGAATACTACACTTCCCGACATTGAATTCCATCTGCCACTTCCCCGCCCTACTAGCGTCTTGGTCTGATTAGATTACTCTACCGATCTTGGGATCATCTGCGAACTTACTGACATCACTTCTAATTCCTATGTCCAAGTCATTGATGTAAATGATAAAAAAGCAGCGGACCCAGCACCGACCCCTGTGGGACTCCACTCGTAACACTGCCCCATTCAGATTTTTTACCATCTCTGCTTTGTACCACTAAGCCACGCCCTGATCCAGTTCAAGACTTTCCCATCTACGCCGTGAGCCTGTAATTTTAGTAATAGCCGGTGATGAAGGACTTTGTCGAACGCTTTACTGAAATCTAGATATAGTATGTCATAGCTTTCATCTCTGTCAACCTCCTCGATTGCTTAAGTGTAAAAGGACAACAGATTAGTAAGGCAAGACCTGCCTTTCGTGAACTCATGCTGTGAGTCATGAATTAAAATATGCTTCTCTAGATGGTCCCGAATGCTCCTAGCTATAATTCACTCCAACATCTTGCCTACAACTGATGTTAAGCTAATTGGGTGATAATTTGAAGTGGCTGACTTATTTTCCTTTTTGAAAATCGGCGTCACATTAGCTACTATCCATTGGCTGGGCACGCACCCAGAATTTACCGACATCCTAAAGATATCGGTAAGTGGGCCACGGGAATATTTCGTCTGGGCCTGGCGATTTGTTTTTCTTCAACCTACCAAGCTCATCCTGGACTACCTGTCTGGTGATGGTCACATCCCTCAACTTGTTGTTATCTTCTCCCATATATACCTGAACTCTCTCCGGAATGGTTGTTGGATTTTCCTGTGTGAAAACTGAGAGGAAATAGTCGTTCAACGTTTTACTCATATCGTCCCCATTCTCAACGAGCTCTTCTGTGTTTGTTTTCAACGGCCCAATTCTCTCCCTTGTTTTCGTTCTGTATAATTTAAAGGACCCCCTGGGATCGCTCTTGGCCTCGTTAGCTACCCTGATCTCGTAATTCCTTTTCGCTAGGCGGGTGTTCTTCACCTATCTGGCTAGCCGCTAGTTCAACATACCTATTCCTGAGGTGGGTTTCCCTATTCTTTATTTTCCTATAAATTCCTCTCTTCAAGCCTATCTCATGCTTGAGTCTGCGGGTCATCCATTTAGGGTCGTTATTTTCCTTTCTGCGTGCTTGTAAGGATTGATTCTCCCAGTCAGCCAGTCAGCCATTCATTCACCCAGTCAGTCAATCAGTCAGCCAGTCAGCCATTCATTCACCCAGTCAGTTAATCAGTCAGCCAGTCAGCCATTCATTCACCCAGTCAGTCAGTCAATCAGTCAGCCAGTCAGCCATTCATTCACTCAGTCAGTCAATTAATCAGTCAGCCAGTCAAGCAGTCAAGGCCATGTAAAAGGGGAGTCCCGGTCTGTTAGTCTGCATGGCTTGACTGGCGCCTGACTGAGAGAGAGAGAGAGAGAGAGAGAGAGAGAGAGAGAGAGAGGAGGGGGGGGGTCTTGCTTTAATTCTTTTATTCTAATGTTGTTCTTCACCCAAGACAATGTATGTCTATGTATTGATATTTATTGGTGTTTTTTTCTTCATATTATCACATTATCATCATCGTCTTCATCTTTAACATCTATTTTTACTTACTCTGATCTTATTTGTTATTATTATTATTATTATTATTATTATTATTATTATTATTATTATTATTATATTATTACTCAGTTCACTTATTTCCCTTCCTTCATATTCTTGTTTCTCTAATTTCATCAACTATTGTCTAATCTATCGATCTATCTATCAATCTATTTATATGAAACCATTATCTGTATTGGGATTGTCTATCTATCTATTTTACTATCTGTTGACCAATTCATTTTCATATATATACAAATCCTCCTCCTCCTCCTCCTTCTCCTAATCCTCCTTCTTATACATAGAATGACCAAACACAAACATAAAAAAATAAAATAACGTATATCACACAGAAACAAATACATAAACAGTCTACAGCGTCTTTTAGCATTTCATTTGTCTCGTCTTATATAAGGTTACACTCTCATTTGCCGCGGCTTTGTAGTGTAAATAAGACGTAGTAGTAATAGTAGTAGTGGTGGTGGTAGTGGTGGTGGGGGTGGTTGTGTAATGGTGACTCACGGTTTCAATGGCTTTTTGTGGTGTTGATGGAGGTGATGGTGGTGGTGGTGGTGGTGATGATGGTGAATGACCCTTTTGGTGGTGGTGTCATTAAGAAAGCTGTGGTGATGATAATAGTAATGACAGTAGTAGTAGTAGTAGCAGCAGTAGTAGTAGTAGTAGTAGTAGTAGTAGTAATACGTAGTTGATTTTCTCTATGATTATACGCAGACTTAAGACATTCTATCCATATGCTCTCTCTCTCTCTCTCTCTCTCTCTCTCTCTCTCTCTCTCATCTCAAGGCTGTTACATTAATTTCCATTGTGACGTAAGATGGAGGGAAGTAGGAAAACGTGTGTGTGTGTGTGTGTGTGTGTGTGTGTGTGTGTCAGTTAACTCAGGTCACACACACACACACACACACAGGAGGAGAGACAGAATGAAAGAAATATAAAGAAAATGAGAGAGAGAGAGAGAGAGAGAGAGAGAGAGAGAGAGAGAGAGAGAACTTATCACCACAACTATTCTCCGTCTTACCACCACCATCACCACCATCATCATCATCATCATCACCACCATCATCACCAGCAGCAGCAGCATCCGGGTCGACTGGGGTCCGTTAAGTCTCTCTCTCTCTCTCTCTCTCTCTCTCTCTCTCTCTCTCTCTCTCTCTCTCTCTCTCTCTCTCTCTCTTGCTCTATATGTGAATTGAACGGGAAGGCAAATTATGAAAGACAACGAATTCTACCTTGAATCAGCTGGTCCGTCAAGAAAACAGCTGACTGGTGTAAACAAACGGAGAGAGAGAGAGAGAGATAGAGAGAGAGAGAGAGAGAGAGAGAGAGACGAGGAGGAGGAGGAGGAGGAGGAGGAGGAGGAACGTTCAAGGCCAAGCTATACGTTCAGGAAGCCAAACAACTCCTCCTCCTCCTCCTTCTCCTCCTCCTCCTCCTCCTGTTTCGTCTTCATCTGTTTAGTTTTTCCTTGTGACATGTTTTATTTATTTATTTTTTATTTCCATCTTTTCTCCTCTCCCTTCTTTCTTCTTCTGTTCTTCCTTCTCCTCTTCCTCTTCCTCCCCCTCCTCCTTTTCCGTCTTCTCTCCCTCCTACTCCCTTTTTTTCTCGTTTTTCTTTTCTTATCTTTTTCTTTACATGTTTCCTTCTTCTTCTTCTTCTTCTGTTTATTGTTTTTCTTCTCTTCTGATCCCTCTCTTGACCTGTATCCTTCTTCATCTTCTCCTTCTTCTTCTTCTTCTTCTTCTTCTTCTTCTTCTTCTTCTTCTTCTCCTCCTCCGTTTGATCTTAAGTGTCTCTTCATCCAATCATAGAGAGAGAGAGAGAGAGAGAGAGAGAGAGAGAGAGAGGCGTGACTAATCGTTGTTTTGTGTTTCTGTGTGGCGGGGAAATGCGTATGTTTGTTCGTGCGTGCGTCATCGATTGCTATACCGTATTTTTTTTTTTTACCTTACTTTCCTTTCCTTTGTTTGCAAGGCTGTGTGTGTAAGATGTGTATTGTTTTGTGTGTGTGTGTGTGAACCTGGGAAGACCCTTGTGCAATACTGACTGACACACACACACACACACACACACACACACCTTACCGTATACCTTACCTTACCTTACTTTACCTTACCTTACCTTACCTTACCTTACCTTACTTTATCTTACGTTACCTTACCTTACCTTACCTTACCTTACCTTACCTTACCTTACTTTACCTTACCTTTCCTTACCTTACCTTACCTTACCTTACCTTACCTTACTTTATCTTACGTTACCTTACCTTACCTTACCTTACCTTACCTTACCTTACCTTCCCTTACCTAACCTTACTTTATCTTACGTTACCTTACCTTACCTTACCTTACCTTACCTTACCTAACCTTACCTTCCTTTACCTTACCTTTCCTTACAATACCTTACTATTCCTTACCTTGCCTAACCTTACTTAACCTTAACTTACCATACCTTACCTTGCCATACCTTTACCTTACCTTACCTTACCTTACTAATATATCCAACTTACGTTATATGAAGTGTTGAATAGAAACGTGACTTAAATACTCAAGTAGAGGATAAAAAACATATAACCTTGTCCTACCATTTCTTGCTCTCCGGCATGTCCTGTCTTACCCCCCACCCTTCCTCGTCCCCCTCCCACCCCCTGCAGTGGTTGTGTGACATGGGTTAATTATCGTACATCCGTGACCTCCCTCCCCCTGCAAGTTCCATCCTCATTCAATAGTTTAATAATAGTCGTTTTATTTATTTATTTATTTATTTTAAGTTTTGTTAAGTGATTTAAGTGTATTTTGTGTGTCTTGTGGTAGAATTTTTGGTATTTTTGTTTTTTTACTTTTTATTTTTATTTTCCTCCTCCATTTCTCCTTCATTCATGTTTTCCTTCTTTCCATTATCTCTTGACCTCCTTTTCTCCTTTCCCCTTTTTTTCCTTCTTTGTTTTTTCATTTTTATTCCTTCCTTTATTTCCTTTTCTTCCTTTGTCTGTCTTATTTTTGTTGCTTTCCCTCAATTCTTTCTTCCCATGTTCCTTCTCTCTCTCCCTCACTCCTTGTC